>NW_014556411.1:0-121177 GCF_001313825.1 Dinoponera quadriceps
GCGCGGAGGAGGAAAGGGGGAGAGGGGCGGTTAAATCGGAGAGGTCGCGAGAACGAACCCCCCATACTCGCCCGGTAAAACGCGACCTTGTCGGGGAAGGGGTGGTCGGGCGTCGCGCCGACGTATCGCGACTCATCGACCTTGCGATAACAAACGACGCTCGTCACTTTATGGGTCTGTTCTTCGCGGCTACGCTCGATGTCTGCATTTGGGATGGAACGGATACGTTTTCGAAATTTTGCGGCAGAGAGGAAAGAGAGAGAGAGAGAGAGAGAAATTGCGAGGAGGAGGCATAGAAAACGGCTGAAGAGTAACGGAGCTGCGATTTTTTAAATTATGCTTCTTTCGTTTTTCTTCCTTTTTTTGGTGCTTCATTCTTCACATATTTGCGATTTTTGAAACGATTTTTGGTAATTAAACAATTCAAAGCGGTCTTTGTTGATTCACGATCGATCCCTGAGAAGAGTGGAGAAGAGAGACCCTTCGCGTGGATACGTTCGGGCGGTCGCCTAGTTTAATAAGGACTCCAAATGACGACTGCGAAGTGCGCTCGTACTTCAACAATGGGCGTGAAGTGGATCGTTTTCATTTAATGAATACAGAGAGATAATGAAAAATTATCAAGCGTGGAGAAAGTTACGAGCGTAGAAAAGTTGCAGGCGAGGGGGCATTGTCTCTCCTTGATTTAGACTTTCGGGGGTGTCCGCGCGGACGTGTCTCTCTTGTCGCGATCTAGATACGTCCGTTGTAAAGTACTTTGAGCCCGCACACTGAAATACGATCTTCTATTATTTTTGTCAAGGTACGAAATTTGTCGGGCATATCCGACTGCATCTAGAAACTGATGCGCGAGTATATTTCACAACACCGCCGTCGAGATAAAAGTAATACAAATGCGTGTATAAAACCCCGGGGAGAAGCGTTTAACACGTCGCCCACCCGCGGCTTTTATAAATCCGAAAAAGAGGCGGAATCCTCGGCCCCCACAAAGTGCTGTTTTTAGATTGCCGTGTCTGTTTGCGAGTTTGCGTAGAGAAGGCACCGTTGTAATTTAAATGTAGCGCTTTCTCATTCATACAACGCGCCGCGCGTCCGCGAAAAGTAGATTTAACAGATTGCGTCGTGAGCCTGTGTTCATTTCAGCCTCTCCTGGGCGAGCGTGCTTTTGATCGATACCCTTGTTATTAACCGACTGAAGAGAAAGGAGAAACATGAAATACAACGAACGATGTAATCTAAAGCACCTCTGATCCTTGTAAAATATATCACATTATATAAACAATATTTAGTATAATAATATACGAAATGTGAAGAATGTACAAAGATTAGATCATATCGTTGCGAAGTCCTTAGCCTCCTTAACTACCTCAAATCACACAGCGATAAACGCGAACTTTTCCCAGCATTAATTATTTCCACAATCGCGATTGAATCGACCCGAACAATCGTGAGTCTCGTTCGAGCCTCGGAGAAGAAATACAAAGAATAATTGAATTCGGGGGAACCTCTACACCCCCTTCCCGCCAACTAACGCAACGTCACAATGATGTTGGTGTAACTGACGTTTTCCCGAACGACGCTCCCCCTCGGAGGAGGAGGAAGAGAAAAAAATTTACATTGCGCTACCAAAGTTGTTCCGAGGGGAAAGGGGAGAGGGGGGGAGAGGGCACCACCGAGCGAGAGATCCCCTCTTTCCGAGCGAGTTTCTCATCCTCGCTAGGAGGTGACGACGACAAATCCAGCCGAGACGTGGCGACGCATAACCAAATCCGTCCGTCCTTCGTCTTCCCCGTCTGCCCGACCCCCACCTGCATACACATCCCCGACTGCTGGCTGTTTCCGGCGCCTCCGTCAACGACACCCGACATTCTAGGAGGCCGCGAATCTCCGGAAAATACGGCACACGTACTTGACGTACCTCACACCGTTCATCCTTCCGCGTCTCTCTTTCTCTCTCTCTCTCTCTCTCTCGCCCTTCTCTCCTCGTCCCTTGCGCGTTTCGAGAAAACCAACCCCCGGATACCCGTCCGCTCCCGCGGCACCCTGTCCTCCGCAGCCAGCTAGAGAAATGGCGACACGAATGCGCCTGGTTCCCTTCTCGAGGGCGGGAATTGCGGACTCGGAAGGAAATTCCAGGAGCGATAAGGATAAACCGCGGCGGGGTGGGAGGTGTCGGCGGCGCATGTATTACAAGTGGCCTCGCGGGCGGCGAGAAAAATTGTCGCCGACTCCACGGACTATTGGACCGCCGCCGTGGAGTTTTCGAGGGAAGAATACTCGCTTCGCGGTGGTGTTGATGCGCGCGCGTATGTACGTACACGGTATATCGAGTGTGTCTTGCGGATCTCTCGCGCCATCAGTATGAACATAGACAGGTATATTCGCCAACATCGGGCACATCGTACAATCTATGTGTGATATCTATTCTTGTTGCGAGAATAAAAAGGAATCGGCGAAACGGCAGTGGTTATTTTTTATACGGAAAAGTGGTGGAACCAAGTAAACGTAATTACCTGCCTCTTCGGCCTCTCAAATCAAGTAATATTTTCATCAATTTAAATATATTTCGATAGCCAGTGGGAAATATTTGAACGCACTAATATCTTAATTTAAAAATGAATTACTGAATGTACGATAAACTTCAGCGAGTATTTACTCGAATTATGTAATATATAGTCATTTTTGTTCCTATTTCTAATAAATATTTGTCAAGGAGTATCGGAGCAACCATTTTATTTGGATCAAGTAAATATTACCCGAAAGCACTTTTTCCCAATGTATCTACTTAGATCAAAGCAACGCGACTGAATCATATCGCGTGATATGTCGTAGGACATTGACGGTATTTATTAACAGCATTAATCAGCGTTATTAACAGCCATATTTATTTCATAATCTTAGAAAGTGCAAGTTCCGTATTCCCATACAACGCTCACACCATCGGAAACGCCGTGACACGAATCAGAGCCGCCATTACGACCTCCCACTGTACGATAACAAAGGAGCGCATGACAGTTCCGGCAAAAAGAACGGTCTCGGTCGCGGAAAGCGATGGCGGCAGGTTAAACGCGAGAGAGCCGCGAGCCACCAGCACGAGCGCGTATATGCATTCGCCGCGGTATAATGCAATTTTTCAAAAATCCCGAGCGGCTACGTAATGTTCGATTCCACGGGCGAATTAAATTTTGCGTAGCCATGGCGACCATGGCGTAACGCTTTACACGACCGCAGGCGTTATCGCGAACGCGTGCCCTGGCGTCTGTTCGGACGGCGCGCATGAGCGTATTCGCAGGGGCGCGGGGGTCGTCCGTGCCGTCGGGATACACGCGAAACGACATGTACGTGTAACGGGCATTGCGCATTTTATCGCCGCATAATGGCCTCCCGGCGGTTCGTTACCACCTACGTAATAAAGCCATATTAAACAAGACGGCTTAACGCGTTAACTCACCCCCTCTCTCCCCCTTCTCCACCATCCTTCTCCGTTCTCTCACTCTCGTTCATCCCCGACGGACCTCTCCGTCCTTTCCATCGCGTCCTTTCGCGGACGCCGATAACAACGCGATATGGAAAACCGCCCACGTGTCCTCGTCCGTACAGCTTTAGATATTTTTAAGTGCGCATCAGCACGCATTTTCTCCTCCCCGGAGCCTCCCCTTTTTCTCGGCTCCGTCTTCCCCGCCTGCTCGCCTTCGCCACCCTCGCGAACTCTCTCTCTCTCTCTCTCTCTCTCGTTGCGTGCGTCAATAGCGAGAAGATTTCCTCCTACGAGGGAAAATTGCGCAGTCTTACACAGCGACTTACGTCGAATTTTTTTCGTATTTAGCGCCGTGGCCGTTGTCAAGATTCTCGTTCGGTTTGGAAAAGAAAAGGGAGAGAAAATCGGATAAACAATTCCCGAGAGTTGATCGGACTTTCGTTTCCGCGTTTGCACGCGGAAAATATGGCGGCACACCGCGCGTAACTCGCGCGCGCAAGCCGGGAAATTAGTTTTTTAAATATAACGAATTACCAGGCGGGATTGCGCGGAGAGATGTTGCGGTAAAACGATTACTTGCGGAATTATTGCGGCAACTATTTTGCCGCGGTCGGCTTTTGTCGGGATGTAACTCGCGAGAGCGTGTGGATGCGCGCGCCATGTTAAACGTTAAATCATTAATTTACGCCGGCGTGTAACAGATTTAGACGCGTTGTGTTGATTCCAGCCGTTTGCAACCGCCGCGTTGCCATTCACGAATAACACGGCGAGACTGATGCGATTAGTTTATTAATTTGCACAAAACGCAACGATATATTAGACGTTGCACGTCGCGAATGTACGTGACGTAAAATAAAGCCGAGCGGCCGAGCGAGCCGATCCTTAAGGAGAAAGAGAGTGAGAGAGACAGAGGGAGGTCGTTTCGCCCCGGTTTTGATAAGTGGGTCTCGCGTGCGATTTAAGCGAAATTGTTATTGCGTAGAGAACAATACACGCTCCGCTAATCTGCGTTTTATTATCGCATAATGACCCAGCCCCGTTGTCGAGCGGTGCTTCGCCGCTTCTGCGTAATAGAGCGCCATTAAACCAGACAACTTAACCCCGTTAAAACGCCCCCGAACACCACGCATTCTTTTCCACTCCTCCCGTCCGCTTCTTCGTCCACAGATCGGCATGTGTAATGCGTCGATGCGTTAATTACTCGTTTTATTCGTTGATCACCGACCGACATCGGGACAAGAATATGCCATTCCGCCGTTTCAAAGGTCAATCCAATGTAATTTGCTCTCACCTTCTCCCGTTTGTTTTTAGCTCGTACGCGGAAAATATTACAGCGAATATTACCACACAAATTTCGTGGTATTGAACCATACTGGAAACTTATAACTGAAATTATGATGTGTGTTGTAATCTTTAGCGACGCGTTTCATTGTATCACACCATCATAATTCCAGTATGGTCTAACATTACAAAATTTGCGTGGTAACTTTTACTAGAATTTTCTCCGTGTAGACATTTGATCGATCATAAATATTATAGTTCCAAAGGCTCGGAAAAAACAATGTTTTTTTCAATTTTTCTGCGGTCTTTTCAGCTTCTTCCCACGAAATATATGGAAAAAAGCCCTTTTTTTTTCCTTTTTTTTCCACAGATTTTTTCGGGTTTTTCGCAAAAAAAAATTGAAAAAAAATTTTTTTTAAGCACAGTAAATATGCAAATTTCATTGACTGCGAGTGTGTGTGTATTTCTACACAGAGAAAATATTGTAGTAGAAATTACTATAATATTTTCTTCGTGTACGATACACGAACCTATTTGAATCGATGATACATTCGAGGCAAGAATATTGATTTCCAATTGACAGATTTTGTGGAAAATCGAGTGATACATGCGGTGTGAATTGTTAGATCGGGCACGTTACCGCGCTCCTCTCCGCACGCGCGCCCCTAATAAACATTATCCCTGGGGGAGTGAGAAAAGGACCTGTCAGGAAGCAGGCAAAAATATCGGCCTTTACCTTTGCATGTAAACGAGTCGGAATACCGAATCGTCCTGAGGCTAAAAACGCGGCACGCTCGCGTGCTCGTGAATAACGAAGTTAGCGTCGTCTCGCGCCTTATACGGTATGCCGGAGCGTCCTTTCCGGCGGAAGGGCGATTTTTCTACGTCCTCCCTCTCCGCCAAGGACGGCGACGTTACACCGGCGGGAATCCGGGAGCGCGGGTCGGTATTGCGTCGATATGTCAGTCCGTCCTGGCAACGTGTGCTCGTCGTCTTTGCATTTTATTAAGTCCGCCGCCGGCGAGGATGTATAGGGTACCTTCCGTCATGTCGCCGAGGGATAGGACAACCGGAATTTATGGGCGAGGATTCCGCCCCCGAGTCCGCCGCCTTTTACATCCGAGGACATTTTGCGCGAAAACGTTTCGGCGAATAGCGCGCGTCTAATACCGGAGGCCATCGCGAGCAGCCGCGTGACGGATCGCTCGAGGGACGGCCGACTTGAGATTTTTCCTCGAGAGGGTCCCGGAGAGACTCCGCCGGAGTCGCGGAAAGCGTCGCTCTCTTCCCGCAATGCTCATTGTCGTCGGTGACTTTGCCGTGTCGTGGGAGATACGCTAGGAGAACTTTTCTCTCACCAAAGAGAGAGAGAGAGGGCGGACTTCGCGAGGCGATCGATGGCTGGCGATCGATCCACTTCCGCGCTTAAATAGATAGCCGTGGAGGAAGCTTCTCGCCGGAGTAGGAACCGTATATATCGCGTTTCAGTTCCGGTGTCGCGTAACGACTTGGTTATCGAGCGATCCTGGAGTATCTGAAATCACGTGATTGCCGAAAGTCAGCCTTCCACGTTTTTCGCGAGGCGAGAAACAGAAATGAACGGCGCGCCCCGTTACGACATGTCGCCCAATCTCGCGCTATTTGTTCCGGATTTAGTATCAGACAAAAACGCGCCGCACGCTTTAACGGTTTATTGTTCTCGCAAGCGATGGAAATTAAATGTACCTGTTTATATTTCAAGACGTGTATATTTCAAGTCTGTCGCCGTGTCTACGTCTTTTCCGCCTTTTACTGCGACAGTGTATCGCAAATAGTCCGATGACTCCGAGGGAATATTTTCTGCATTTTCTTTTCTCGAATTCCAGTTTCGGGAAGAAATACGTCGAAAACTTATCTTTTTAGAACGAGACGGCTGTCACCGCGAGCAAGAGAGAGGGAGAGAGAGAGAGAGAGAGGGAGGAGGTTCTCTTTCTTTGGAGAAATATTGTACGCTATAAAAGAGGAAATGCAAGGTATCTCTTTTACAAAAAGATTTTGCTTCATGCCCCCTGGGAAGAGAGATACGATTTTCTGGCACCGCCAACATAGTACTCGTACTTTACATTAGTCGCTTTCATGCACCTTGCGTTTCACGTGCAATCTGAAGAATTCCTCGTAGTGACGCGTATCAAATTACGAGACGTATTGCACTCGTTCCTTTTTCGCATACCGAATTTCGGCGGGAGCGCGATCCTTCTTTTTTTTCCCCGACATCCTTTTTGTCTTCCTTCTCCCCCCCCCCTTTTTTTCTCTCCTTTCGTCGCGAGACAAGGCAAGGACAGAAACTCCCCCTTCCCCTCCCATGTTGTCGGAATGAGAAACGGTGGGAGTAAGAAAGAGAGGGATTTCCTTTCAAGAAATATCGTGCGCTATAAAGGAGGAGATACGTTTGTACCTTATTCACAAAAAGATTTTCATTGGCCCCGCCGGCGAAGGAGATGAGATTTTCTGATAGCGCGGGTGATGCTTTGCATATTCAAAGACGTCCCACCTCGCGCAAACCTCTCGGTCTCTAATGGCGCGTTTGCGAAGATTCGATCGCGCGCGACGACGACGTCTCGCCGAGTAACAAGCAAAACGGCGCGCGCATCTGATACAACGACGATCTCTCATGAAAGCGACGTTCCTGGAAAATTACGTTATGTCTTTACCGTCTCGAACGCACGGTCGATTCTTCTTTTTTTCTTTCTTTCTTTCCGCCGAGAACGTCGTGGATTTCTCCGCGATTAGAGTGCCGAATTCTGGTTTACGTCCAGAAATACTTGGCAAAGGAGAGTTTCGCGTCGCGCGAGCGCGTTTAATACATCAGAGACCGTCCTACCGGGCCGGGTGATAGATCGTTCGAGGGACGACCGACTAGACATTCCCCGGGCGCGAAGAAGGGTCCGCGGAAAACAGCGCAGTTAGCCCTACCTACAGCACGACGGAGGGTTGCGCGTTTTCTTTTCTTTTCTCCTTTCATTCGACGTCCCATTTTGAAGAGGACCGCCCGGGATTCCTGCCGGGAATCGCGTTTGGGTTCCGAGGAAATTTCACGGAGCGCGATATCGCGCTGGCCATTTTCGAACGAGCGGATTTCACGAACGACCTTCTTGCCCTCTGTGCACGAGATAGCGGAGCGCCGTATAGAAATGATAAATGAGAGATTCCATTCGGAAGTATCGCACCGTGAAAACGCGCGTACGCGATCCGTCATAAGACAAAACGCAGTGACGCGCGAGCTTGCAAAGGAATATGGAAACTGGACCCTATCGCGCGCGTTTTCTCGTCTTTGAGTTTGCTCGCTCCCGCATTTCTCCGCGGGGCCGCGCGTGGATCGCAATTAACCCTCGTAATAACAAGGTTGGGTTGAATCCGACCGGAGTCGTATTCTTGACGCTTCCGCACACGTGCTGGTGAAGCGCAGAGTTGCGCTTTCGTGAGTCCTTTCAAGCCGGTCTTTCCGCAACGGCTGCTTTCGATCGATTAAAGAAGAAAATCGGACAACGCTCTTTTTTATTTTCGTTTAATAACATTTTTCCAACGATGCTTTTTTTTCTCTCTTTTTATTTCCTTATTGCATATTATTTTATGTTACGTACTTATTACTATATTATATCACTTTCTTAAAGAAAGTTAATAGGTTAAATATCCAACAGATGAGTTTTAAGGTTTCCACTCAAATAAGTACTGCAATGCATTTTATATTTCAGATACTTTACGTATTTCACAATACATTTTACTTATTTTCAAATATTTCCGAATTAATTGCGAAAATGAAAAATGGACTAGTCGAAAAAATTAGTTGAAAAAACCACAAAATGCTTCTACCGGTCGGATCCGAGCCATCTTGTAGAATATATGACCGCTTGAACCTTGTTAGACAAGGGTTAAACGTAGAGATTGGTTTTCGGCGATTTTCTCTGAAATGATTCGACAACGCGTATCCGACGATGTATTTATTGACGCAGCGCGCGCGATCGCGAACGCATCCGAGAATAAACGGGACCGCTGACGGGCACGCATCGAAGGGACGCAAGGGGGAAGAATTGCATACGTTACGTGAAAGTTGTCCGCGAAGTATCTGCCCGCGAAAACTGGACGGAGTTTCGTTATTTCAATCCGCGCGCGCGCCGAAAAGATTTCCATCGCCGGCGCGTCGTAACTGCCGGATGCGGATTCGCGTTCCACGTGTTGTGAAGCGCGGTTTCGCTGTCAACCGAGGCGAGAACTTTGACGACGTTTCCAATTGTTTGCGGTATACAACCCCTGTCGAGCGGCAGACGGATCTAACTTTGGCGCGATCATGTGTTTCGAACAGTGCCTCGGGTGCGAATCGACGTGTGCGAATGTACCGTGTGCGTCGGAGCGAAAAGGGGAGAAAGAGGGAGAGAGAGAAAGAGAGGGGGAGAGGGGCGTTACAATACGCGCTAGGTAAACTTCCGTGTAAATAGTCCGTAAGTAGACGAGATTATATCGGGCGAGAGTAATCGGCGATCTGCCAATGCAAACTTTGTAACTGCCGTTTACTATTAGAATCTAATTGAACGAGCTATCCGCGCTCGCGCGGCCACCGAGCGCGGGACGCCGGTCGAAAGCTCTGGCCCCGGCCAATTCCGACGGAAATATTACATTCGAGGTAATCCGAATGTAATGAAAAACGCGCGTATCAGGGATGCTCTATATGCGCGCGCGTGCGCGCGCCCAGTTTACAATCGAAATGATTTCCTACTGGTATTCTTTTGTCGGCGGCCGATATGCGCGTGATTGAGATTCGCTAGAAAATTCCTATCGCGAAAGAATTCCCGGAATAGAGATCAATTCCGCAGAACGAGCGCGAATTCTACCGAGATACGTGGATACATCGACGCGTGCGTGTGCATATTTCTGAAGAATTGCGAAGCGTTTTATCGTCGCGATCGCGCTCGAATTACACGCGGTAAGTAATAGATTACCTTCTCTATACATACACGTGTAACGTTCGTTCCGCCGCCGAGATCTCGGAACGGCGCTTCAGCTGTATTACATAATCCGAGAAAAAATCTCTCTCGAAACTTCCTAGTCTCCCAGTCTCTCATTGTATCTTTCTTTCGTCGTTCTGTTGTCGCTTACTTACTAAATATCATATTCATTTACACGCAATTTCGAAAAGGCAACTGTACGGTTGTTGTCCGCACCTTTTGGTCGCGCCCCGCTTTCGAGACTCTGTTTTTAGCGTCGAAAATAAAGAAGTATTTACTATTATCATTATCATTATTATATCTAAAACGAGCGAGCCGCCTTCTCCCTCCCGCGGATAATTAAGCCCCGCTGAATCCGTGCAGGTGGGCGGAGGAGGCGATCCGACCGCGATTTTCCGGCTGGAAATCAGCGGCCGGTGTGTGTATCGCGACCGGAGACACCGCGGTATGCTGGCAACATCTAAGATTTAACGTCGACAAGATGTAGAGGAGGAGAAAGGGAGGGATCGCTCGCAGCCACAGGCGCCTGCGGTCTATCGCAAGGGGAAGCTTGAGAGATGCAGCTGAGACTTTGAGCTTGCGGTTTAAACGTAAGAGGAGACGTGTTCAATCGCGCAGATGCACTCGGCTCGCGGGAATACGACGACGACAACGACACCGGCGACGACGACGACGACGACAACGAAGAAGAACAAGAGCGGTCGACTGCCGAGTTCAGTTTCTCGAGCCATTATTTACGAATCGCATTACCGCGATGCACCGCGACCAGAAACTTTTAGTAATAGAGTACGACTCGACGAGATGTGCCGCTTACCGGGCCCGCGAATGCTCGTCTCTCCGAATCAATGTACCGACAAATTTCGGATTACCGTCGCGACGTCCGCCGTCGTTCCCGCATGCACCGGTGCGTGCGTACGCGCGGCTCTCGACGTCTGCGGCGAAAAATAACAAGCTCGTTTATATGCGAGCTACGAGTCGACGCGCACCGATCGTGCACCGGGGCTATCGTCCGGTCCATATATCGCCGTATAAACACGTGAGACGAAGTCAATATGTACATTAATGTATTAATAGCCGTCCCGATGACGCCGCGGATTATTTTTACTCGCCGGCGGATTTGTGGAAACGAGACATTTTTACATGCAATCAATGAATTACCGCGTTTCTCCCTCTTTCGTAGCGCGACTCGTATTTTAAGGGGATGCCAAAGTCGATGACGATGAGATAGAGATAACGTAGAGATGATTCTCAAAATGTTACGCTACACGAACACCGACACCGTCATCCTAGTTTTTCCCGTATTTCTTGCACACGTATAGGTCTTGTGTAAGATAAAGAAGGAGACTTAATAACCGGATATACGATAACCCTTGGCTGTCTTTAATATAAATCAAATAACGCGACTGATATGAAAATGCTGCAGGTAATATCGGAAAAAGAAGCAAAAGGTAGAAGTGACGACAGAGAGGACGGTAGCGATAGCGAGCGATCGATCGCGGGAGAAATGTATTCGCCGTGCGAGTACTAGAGAGACTTAAGGAACTCGTTCCGCCGTTTTCCGAATTTATTTCTTGCTTCGTTGTAATGTTTTAGCCGGGCGATTGCGCCGGCCGTTTCTTTCGCGCTTCGGACCGTTCGCCGGCTATAAATCACGAATATCCGTTTGCCCGGAAATGCGCTGGATTTATGGTTAATTCGATTATACCGCTCCCTCCCTCTCTCTTTCTCTCTCTCTTTCTCTCGATCCCGCTCACCCCGGCGCGAGATACCTACGGGTCCCATTGTTCGCGGATACATCGGCGCGTCTAAGGAAATGCAGAAGTAATGGATATAAGCAGACTGTTTTCGACAGCGCGGATTCATCGTCGCGAGCTACATTGATAAATAAGTTCCCGGGGCCGCGCCGCCGCTCGTTCCATTCTTCGTTTGATTTAAGATCGCGGAAAGCTGTACGCTTTTAAAGCGCTCTCATGCTAAATTATTATACTTTGGCTGACCTACTTCGGTCTTTGTACGTAATCTCAGTTGGCTCTCTCTCTCCCTCCCTCTCTCTTTATTTTTCCCCCCCCCCCCTCCCTCCCTCTTTCTCTCGACCGCAATACTGCCTCCCCCGTACCCGTTAGAGGCAAAATGTTTTCAATCGCGTAAAAATTTACGTCCATAAGATGCGTAAGTATCTTTATTCCCGGGTGGTTTATATCCCCGCTTTCGATACTTGGAGAATTGAGAATATTTCACAGGAGGATGAGAACCTAGTAATGCGACAAGAAAAAGCGCGGCTCCTTCCCCGAAAGTAATTCCTATGAAACCATCGAACTCTCTTTCGTTATTCATACAAACTCGATGTCCAATTAATTTTCACTCGGTCTTCGTTGTTAAGTCTACGAAAGCATTTCTCTCCAATTTTCAACCTCTCTCTCTCTCTCTCTCTCTCTCTCTCTCTCTCTCTCTCTTTCTCCCTCACCAATAAAATTATAAAATCCGTTAATTTTATTTTTATATATACTTTTTTATATTTTTACATATTTATTTTCATTCCTTTTCCATGTACATATACTTCCCGATTTATTGAAACTATTTTGTGGAAAAGAGAATTTGTTGAGGAGAGAATAAGTGTATTCCTACCTTTGTAAATCGGAAGAATGCTAATGTTTCATTTCCCGCCACCATGCGTACTCGTAATGTCGCTCGAAGAAGGGATGAAATCGCTCTTTGTTAAGTTTCCCGCGTATATGTCGACGATCCACTTTCCGGAACGAAGTGAAGGACTGTTAAGTGTCTCGGGCGAGGCGATCGGACTCGCATCGTCGAAGGATCAAAGTCCTGTCCGCGGCGCGCGACGCGAGAACAATGACGTTCGGAATGGAATTCCAGAACGGAAAGTCCCTGTAATTGGAAATCTCTCTCTTCCTACCCTTCCATCCCTCTTTTCTCTCGCCGTTATACACACAGCCAATGCGAGGCTGCAAGGACGGCGATCGATAGTTCCTTGACACCCGTGGGAAAATCGGATACGCGAGCCTTGCTCGAGGAAAGAGAGAGAGAGAGAGAGAGAGACTCCCACAACCGGGGAAGGATCTGCGCGCTCGGACACGAACCTAATACGCAAGAAGGATAAGTACAATGAAAAGGAAGAATTAGTCCGCTTTTTATTCCCGCGAAGACACCGCGGGGAAACACGACAAAGAGTTTATCCGCGGGCTTTTCCTTCGGTATTATCATTCCCATACCGGATCTCTTCGCACAGTTCTCTCTTTGCGATTAATAAATTAACGTAATTACGGGGCTTTCTTCCCATCGCGCATTACACAAATTCTACGTAAATCAGATTGCGCTATGAGTGACTGTGAAAAATCGCGGTCTTCCGCCGAGAGAAAAAAGGAGAGAGAGAGAGAGAGAGGGAGGGAGGAAGAGGGTGCATTCGGGAGAATGAGTGAGACGAACGTTGCATTCCGCCGCTCGAATTACTTTCTTTACAGGCTAGCAAAATTCGTTGAATGTTTAAATTAACTGGCGGGGATTTTGAGACAATTTAAAAGGCTAGTGCGGCTAGTCGCCTTTCGCATTGCCGTAATGCGGGCCAATTGCAAAGTCAAATATAAAGTTACCACGAGGCGTTGGAGTGACAACTGAATGTTCCAGATAGTTCGCCGATTTCCCTCGCCGAGCTCGCTCATTCCGAACGGTTCGGAAAAGCGAAGGATCAACGTCTGATGTTGGACGATCGATAAAATCTCTGCGACGGACGAGCTTGACGGTAACGTATGATCAGTTCGTTAAGAGGGAATTAGAGAGCGCACGGATGGTGGCTCTTGCTAGTTGAATCGTCTAATCGGATCACATCGCGGATTCGGGCGTGCTAAGCTAGCCGTCTTTGAGAACAACGTGATTCGACGAACACAGACAGGCCCAGTGTGTCGTCGTCGTTGTCGTCGTAGTCGAAGACGTGAGATCGGGCTAAGTAGAAATAGCGGGATCTCTTCCAGTTCCTTCGGCGCGGAATATGTACATATCGAGAGGTCGCCCGAAGGGAAACTTCGCCGGTGGAATTCGTAACGAACCTTCACCGCCCGTCGTTGACTCGCGATCGACGACTCGCTTCGTTTCGTGTCCCGCTACCGTTAGGTCCTATCCGTGTAGTAATTAGATTCTGTCGAGTGAGATCAAAGTCTACCGCCATTTCCATTCCCGCGAGGAACTTCGTTTCCCGAAGTTTTCCGGCGCGCGGTCGTTTTTCCCCCGGTAGATTCTTAGAGAGAGAGAGAGAGAGAGAGAGAAAGACTGCGTTGCCGAACTTTTTCGACGATGGGATCGCGACGAGGGTTGGTTTCCTCGTGCGGCGTATGGATGTAATCGATAAGTGCGGAAGTGCTTTCGTAATTGTTTCTGTCGTGGTACTCTCCGCGAGACGCGATGTCGTGAAACGAACGAACGTTCCCCGAATATCTTGTTCTCTTTTCCCGCCCGGTATTACTTGTCAAGGCAAAGAGGTTCAACAATATATAACTGTGCAAAAAATAACAATCGGAAAGCTTTTAACGGGAGAAGTAGAGAGATTTACATTAAATAATTATATTTGTAAAATATTAATATTAAAATCCTTATCTTCCTCCTTCTCTCTGAAGAAAAATAATCACTGATAACTAACTAGGATATCGCGATCACCATAAATATAAATTTCGGGAAATCAGGGGATCTTTTTTACAGTCGTTCTTTACATCCTCCACGGGGAAAAGACATGTCTCACAAAGGGCTGCGTTTCGATTGCTCTATGAATACGATGAGCAGATGTATACACACACACACACACACACACACATATACATACATAGCAAAGAGAGACGAGAGTTTCGAGGATACGTGAAAACTATTGGTGCGATATAAAGGAACAGTTCGGCTCTGGAGCGCGAACGCGTTCGATATTCGCGTGCGGCATCGTGTACACGTGACACCGTGCGAGGTATTCGCGCGCCGATGCGGGAAGCGAAGGAAGGCGAAGATGGGCGAACCAATGCCTGAGGGCATGGCGCGCTTTTACACCTTTTTCGCGTAAATGTCTCGAGATAAACGTCCTACGACGAGCGGCTACGGCGTACGTGTCGCTGCCGTCGTCTGGCGCAGCCGCTCCGCCGACAGGAGGATCCTTGTGTCAGGACGAATTCATAACAGAGTCATAATTGCGGGACGGGTCCCGCAGTATGCATAATCCCGTAGTTAGCAGTTCTGCTTAACGATCCGCGAGAAGCAATCCCGACGTACCTGCCACGCTGCAGGATGGAGGCGTCCCGGCCAACCCATCCCTTATTACCTCCCTCGCTCGCCATTTCTCTCTCTCTCTCTCTCTCTCTCTCCTTGCTATCTCCGCTACGTGGAAACCCCGTACCTAAACTATACACACGCGTATACGGGAACACGTAGAAGCGCGAGGACACGTACCACAGGGTTACCGTACGTACGTACGACTGGCGAAACCGGGGCCTGAGTGTGACGCGACAAAAACCGTGGATAAAGAACAGGGGGAGGAGTGGGAGGAGGTGGACGGACGGGTTGTGCAGTCGCGCTGGAAGGAGAGAGAAGGCGAAAGAGACAGGGAGAACAGGAGAGTTCGTTAATTACAGTTCCTCTGCTGCCACCGCTCACCGCAAGCGGCCATGAAGAGAGGAGGATCCCGGAGAGAAGGGTGCGAGGCTCCATGGTAATATCGCGTTCGGACAGTAACGTGCCTCGTCAACGTGGATCACGGAAGTAGCAAAGCGGACACTGCCTTTTCTTCCACGAAGGGAGGAAACTTCGCTTTTCTCATCGCGCGAGAGAGAGAGAGAGAGAGACGGGGAGATTTAACGAGTGACCAAGAACGGGGCTTTCCTCGTCTCGCGAATCGCTAAAATTTGTAGATGTGAACGCAATATGGCGAGTGAGGACGTAGAATTCGATGGAACGGTTGGTGAGTCGATGAACAATTCGCGCGACGAGAAGTCTCAAAGTGCAAATTTCTCGGTCGAACATATATCTCTGGTGGAAATGTATGCGGACATCATATTGACGGCAATATAGCGGCTTCTGACGTCACTCTGGGTCCTATTAGAACGTGCTTGTAAATACTGTGAAAACGCGTTGAAATTTTACTTCAATGTTTCCCTTCCGGCAAATTTTTCCGAGATTATCGAGTAGTACGCCGAACGCGCGCTAAGCGCGGCCAAAAAGAAAAGTCAATCGAACGAACACGTCTGCGCTAGCGAACACTAATTTACATCAAAGCGAGATCAAGTTCAATTTGCGCGTCGCGTACACATCGCCACTTTGGAAGAGTTTATCGGTGCAAAATGTGTTCGTAGACGACAATAGCCAATTAGAGGAACGCGCGACGCCGGATGCTTTGATTCTCCGTCGTAGATAAATGCGTCGGGGCGCGCGCGCTCGCGCTACATTTATCCGGCCCGTTTCGTCAAACGAGTACTTTCTACTTCGCGAACGCGCACCGACGCGAGTAACGAAGCGCCCTTAATTCATTCGCCCCGTAATTAATTATACATCGTTGTTGCACTACGGAGATGAGCTCGATAAAAATTCGTCCCGTAACTCGCGCTCTCTCGCGCATTCTCGCGCGTATTCATCACATCCGCGCGCAATTCCACGCGAAGCGGTAGAATTCGACTCCGAACCGCACGCCCGCCTCGATTATTTCGGTTCACGTGGTTTTCCCTCCTCCCCCCCCTCCGACTACCAACTATGTCGGATTATCCGCGTGCCAGTGACGATTTCGACTCGCTAATTTATCGATTCGCTTGCGAAATCGTGTTGCCGGTCAGGCATTGCGCAAACAAAGTCGCGTGGACAGAGCTCACTCACCCGTGTGCGTCCTTTGATGAGCCTTCAGATGCGAGCTCTTGGTATACTCCTTCTTGCATCCGGGGAACTGGCATTTGTGTAGCCTGCGCTTCGTGTCGGGCGGACTGTGCTCGTTGCTCCTCGCGTGGTGCCTGTTGGCCACGGTGGTCGCGGCCGCGGTTGCACCCGCGTGCGCGTGTTGCGTGCCGGCGACCGCAGGGAAGCCGTTCGCCGTGACGGAGATCAGTCTGCAAAAGAAAGAAAAAAAACCCGCGGTTTTGCCTCCTCTTATTGGCCGCGTTAGCCCCAGTAGTAATTAGTCCGACGCGCGCTGTCCGAGGCGAGACGTGCGCCGTCCGTGAAACGGGCTTGCACGTGCGTGCGCGACGCTTCGCTACCTCGACGAGTTTAACAAGTGGCGTGATCGGTCGAACGGCGAGCAACCGGCCGAGCGAGCCGCCGAAAGAAATCGCGGAGGAGCGCGCGTTTCCGGCACCGCTCGACGGCTTAATGATGGATCGCAGGAGCGAATTGTTTCGCAGGCCTATTACTCGGGGCAGCGGGACCTCTCGCGAGGAACGTTCGGAAGCCACTTCCCGACGGTGTGTCGGCGTTTTTCGCATTTTTCTCCTTTTTTCTCGTCCCTTCGCGAGGGGCCGCGAGAGCTCGTTTTTCCGAATCGGAATTCCGCGGAAAATTGCCGAGAGAACGAATCTCGGAGGCGGGACAACCGGAAAGCTCGATCACTCGGTGCCGAAGAACTACGGGGGTACAGTTAATCGAGAGATCATTTCCGAGCGAGACGGACCGTTACGGTACATTCGTCTTTCTCCCGCCGGCTGAGTGTCGTTACCTAAGTACCTCGTTCGATTCTAAGAGCAACCGGGATTCTTTATCATCGGAGATGAACGACGGGAGAACCTCGATGTGGAGAAAAAGTCGGGATGGCGCGCGAGCGAAGACTTCCGCCGTCGAGATGGTGACTCGCGTGACGTTCGTAACATTCGGGGAGTAAGTACGTTAGTTTTACGACACTTTACCTTGCGACACCCTGCGCATTGCTGGTGGTGACCCTGACGATAGCGCTCCTGCCACCCGTGCCGTGAAGGTTGAGGTTGTGCACGTCGAGCATCGAACTCCCACTCGACGAGTGACTGGAGTTGGAATGACCTTGACCCGACCCAGGACTCGGCGGCGGCGTCAGGATCTGACCTTCGCTTTCGCACCCGCTATCCTCATCCTCCTCGATCTCCTGCAGCGGTAAAATTGCACGCATTATGCAACGCGTTTACGATAACGGGATCAATGGCCGCCGCTCGGAATCTCGCGTCGTGCTTCGACGGGTTACGGCGGGCAAATAAACCGGTGGGAGTCGAGCGGTCGCGCGACCTTGCGAACTAACACCGTTATTTTTTCCGCTACCGTATCGTTCGGACTAAATGCTCAGGCTCAATTCGCTCGTCTCTTCACTTTGTCCCTCCGGGTGTGGAATTAAGAAAAAAAAAGGACGCTTCCGATGCCTCCGTTTACTTTGTTTCCGTACTAAATAAATCCAACTTGAGTTCGGTATTTTCTTACTTCTCAGATCTCGCCTATTATCAATAGAGAAACTTACACGTATATTAGAAACTCATCGAGATTTATCTCGCTTGATCTTCTATATTAAATTGCTACTTATAAATTGTAAGGTCAAAATGATGTTTCCACTTCGCGAGGAAGGTTAATTGTTATTCCGATATTAAGACTGTGTATTTCCGATAAACTGCCGTTGATTCCGAGAGAAACATCGTCAACTGAAACCGTCGAAGACGCCACAACCCACCTCGTGTTCCTCATCCTCTTCGAGATCCTCGCTGGGCTCTTTTTTGAGAATGAGCGCTGTGCACGAGAGGGAGGGTGAGCTGTCCCAGGACAGCGCGGAACACGCCGAACTCGACGATGACATCGACAGGGAATCGAGGTGACGATCGAGAAGATCCCTATCGCGGCCATTGTCATTATGATCGCCGGGACTGAATTTGATGTCGTCCAGACAGAGGGGATCTCTTTCGTCCGTTGTCGTCACCTGATTCGCAAAACAGAGAGATGCGTTTTGATTTTCAGTAAAGCTCGCAAATTTCTCGTTTGTCCACAAGATATTAGCGGTGTATCTTCTGTTAATATTTTATTCTTAACAGGTTTCTTAATGAAGTTACTGACAACAAAGCGTATATATTGGGAGTAACAAGTGACTATCAACAAAATAACTTGGTACTAACAGAATAATAAGAATGACCTAGAAATCGTCCGATTACGTACCTCCATTTTGATTGGGGGATCGAATTGTGCACTCGTCCCGGTGGAAGCCGTCCACGAAATCGGCGGCGCCCTGAAGAGGTTCCAGGGCGTTGTGTCCAGTTCCGTGGGGAGTTTTTTGTACGACTGCAACTTCGGCTCGTCCTTCAGGTACCTCTCCATCTCGTAGCATGTCTGGAACAGGAGACAAGAGGGCGCGTTAGGAGTCTGCAGCGAATTAAGTATCCCCCGTCGAGCCGTTACGCTGAAGCGGCGGCAACGAGCGCTGCTACTACGACTTCAATTCGACAGCCACGTAACAGGGGAGAATGATCGCTCGAGTGATACATATTGCTTCGATATTTCACGAGACAGGGGAGGAGGTCGAACGCGTCGAGAGAGCGCGCGTGCTTCGGTCGCGGGGGAGTTTCGAATTTCGCAGGACGCGCGGTGGCCCCAAACACGAAGCGTTCTCGCAAACACGCTCGACCCGCTCGCGATGAGCAACAAGCACCTACGGCGATCGCGAGTCCCCGCAGACGCTTCGGAAATTATCCGCAGCAGCCGTGCATCCCATATGGGGAAGTGCATCGCCGTCAACGCAACTACTCGCGAGTTTGCGAAGTTGGTGCTCTCTCCCGTAGGCTTTACCAGTTTGGTACAGTTCCTTGGAGAGAGAGTACAAAGTTATGCCGCTCACTGCGAGGAATTATGCACCAACTATACACCGCAAATGAGATTATAGCGCCCTATTCTGGCTAAGTCTCCTTCGGGTTCTTCACCCTATCGGCTTCTCTCCGTGCGAACACTTCCCCGCGCGAGGCGAATAATCGTCAAATAGCGGTGGCACCGACGAATTTCGAACTTAATGCGCGAGCAACGCGTGAAACAATGGTCAGTCTCCGACTTGGGTGGGATTGGATTATTGGCTCCTCCGGAAATCGATTAAGAACGCCGTCGCCGTCTTCACCGCGACCGCCCTAGTCCCGTTAATTGTAGACAATTGTGTACACCGTTCGAGTTGAGAGAAGGGACGTCAGTGAGAAATGGCGGAAAGGAAAGAGACTTTTATAAATATACGTTTCGATCAGGGCTATTCGACAGCTTTTCGAAACTTCGGAACGTCGGATGTAATTCGACGCTCGACAACGAAGTTCGAAGATTCGAGGCTCCTATTCGAAGATTCGAAATACCGATGCTGTTAATAGAACTAATTTTGGAGAGCGCGACAAAATGTTATGCGATTAGAGAACATCGGTATATCTTAAGGTCAACGTTATATTTCACTCTTTCTCTTTTCGGATTCTTCATAGGTGATTCTTCTCATATTCGATAATCCTGATTTTGCCGCGGTAGTTCAATACATTTTTCGGAGCAAACGTAATTACGATTTGATTTACGTCAAATGATCAAAACTGCGTGTGTGGAATTAAGTGGATTAGGAGCGACCGTTTTGCGCCACAAGCGGGACAACTTCCGCAACGGCGGTCGTAAAATTAAAAGGCGAGAGGTAGGGTCCCCACGGTTATCTTTAATGTCATAATTTACGGTAAGTACGTCTAGAATCAAACGACGAGCAAGAAGTCAAGTCTATTTTCCCGGCTGACAAAGATTCTTCGGGAAGTGCAAAAAATGGCTCCGCGCCGAAGTTCGAGGGCTGCGTCTAATGCCGCCCCGGTCCCTTCTGCGAGAAAAATAATCGCCGCCGGGCTCCTTCATTATTCACGATTAAAGTTCGTCCAGGGGGCACCGTGGGTACGACTAACGGCGTTAATATAACTTGGAAAGGAATTTTATCACTCGCTTAGGGACCGTTTCTCCTTCCCTGGGGCTTGCCTCGGCATCGACTGAACTTTACTAATCCTGACCTCGGTGGCACGGCTCTATATAGACACGGACAATCCATCCTCGTCGACCTAATCTGTCAGAAAATCTTCGAGGAAAACAACGTTAATCGTCGTTGCAAATAGAACTATATTAACGCGTCTAACGCCACTGAGATGGTCCCCCTTCGTTAATTTTGCAAAAGCCGGACTAACGTCCGTACATAGATAAAGTTGTGAAAAATAAGAAATGGAATTTTAAAAATCACTCGTTGACGAAATCAATTTAAGTGAAACGGAGAGAAAAATATTTAAGCGGAGCGCCGTCACTGCGGTAAAGGCGAAGTAAAAATGTCGAATCGAGTATCAAAAAGAAAATGGTGATACGTCGTGTGACAAAAGATCCTTTCAATTCAGTTGATTTTATTTAGAAGAAAAAAAATGTGTGTTTTAATATCTAATAATTGAATTTTCATGCGTTCCCGACTAAAACAAACTCATAAATAATTCGCGGATGCGGGCTGCCGGGATTTTCCCATTTTGCGGAGCCGATGTTTACGGATCCGATGGTAGACCAGGGGCTCGTTTTTTTGTCAGACTTAGCCGCCCTTTCTTATGCGTCCCGCGGTATAATGTGCATTACATTAATATTGATTCCACGACGTCGTATCCCACCGCAAAACAGGAAGCGAATGCATTTACGAGGCAATGTAGCGTCGGCGACGAGTCGCGGAAGTTCGGGGAAACGGGGTCGACCTTTCGCAGTTTCGAGATTATTCCGGGAAGGTGAATTGTTTCGCGGAAGATATTTTGATTTCCTCTGTTTTCCCCCGTTGGGTAACGGTGAAACCGGCCTCTCGTTATGCCGCTCAGGAGTGCTACGGGTAGCGCACGGCATCGCTAGGGGGATCGCCGTAGAAAAATAACCGGGAGCTTTCCGGTTAAGCGCACACACCCGCGCGCGCGACTTTACGACTTTTCGCGGAGACGAGCCGGAGCGCGTCCTTTCGCCATTGGCTCCGTTAAATCCCGAAACTGCGCAATAATTTAGAAGTTCACGTCGGGGTGTACGTCCGCGGGTCGATCACAATGGTCACGCACTAACGTTTGCCGGCGGGCCGAGCCGTAAGCATCCGAATTGCGGAGATTCTCTATTACGCTTTTCGCGACGAGCCCAGAGGCCATTCGCCCGCGGATTTACGTGATCCACCGCCGCCGCCGCCGCTGACACCATCACCACCACTCTCTACGTCATGCCAACGAAATTATACCGTGTCTTGAGAGAGCTCGCTCGCTCGTTTCGCGTATACACACGGCCGTCTCGCGTCGCTAAAGATCACCGACGTTCCATCATCTCGTCTCCGTCGGACACGTTTTCTACTAATGTAACTTAATTATTCGACGAGACGAGATCTCTCTCGTCGAGAGAGGAAGGAAGAGAGAGAGAGAGAGAGTGAGCCGCGTCGAACGTTTTACGCTCGATATACAGACAAATGGGTACAGATGATCTCTCGAAGTTACTCCGGCAATTTTTCTTCGGACAGCTCCGGATGATATTCCTCCCACGAGACCTAAGCAAACATTCGGTGAGCGCAAATTTTTTTTACGATGTTTGCCTTCTTTTCCCGGCTGACGAAGGGATCGCAGCGAGGGACAGTGGCAATAAAAAATATTCCACCGATCGATAGGCCGAACGCTCGGCGAAGGAGGAACAACGAAAGGAGATCGTGTCCTAGCCATTATATTTTTATAGGTAAACCTGCGAGCCATTTACTGATTTATGACGTCCCAGCAATTCTGTTGGATCCGCGAAAACGTTCGCGTCATTCGTGGTATCGAGGCACCATTTTTTCGGATATTCCGGCGTGTAACACTTCAAAAGCGACCCCTAATTTCCAGTATCACGCGCGTCGCTTCAGATTTTGTCGCACACATGATAAATGTTCATCGAGACGACTTGTCTCTCTATGGAAGGAGAAAAATCATCTGTCGACATAGCGATTTAATGACGTCAGAACAAAATTTGTCGGTTACTGTACGGTTCTTAAACAGTCGCATTTAACTTTCGATATACGGGTATCGCATGATTTTTCTCACGCTATTTCCCCGTGGCAGTGTCATCCGCGAAAACTTCCGACGGCGATAGCGAGAGGCGAGTCGCGAAACCTCCTGCGATTCTCGATGGAAATACAATTCGATTTTCTGGTGAACTGGCTGCGATCACGTTTCATTGTTGTGATATCGCGGGACATTTGTAGATCTTTACTTCCCGCGGAACCATCGGGACCTTTCTATAAGATCCGACCAACGAGGTCATATCGAAGAAGGGAGAACGTCTTCGTTGGTCGGGCGCAGAAACAGTTCCGAGATAATGGTCACTCTCTACGACCGATAAGACTGTTCTTAATGATAACAGCGTCATTGCGGAGTCCGTGTAGGATAGAACTCGATTCGTCGGTGGGCCATCACATCGGACAAACAGTAGGAGAAAGAGGAAAAAAGGGAGAGCGAGAGAGATAGAGAGAGAGAGAGGAGGAGGAGGAAAATCGACCGGGTCGTGGAGCGGAGAGCAAAACCCGAGCGGACAGAGAGGACATCGAGAGCTCCACGTTGGATTCTCCAAATCTCTTATCGTAGACCCCTCGTACATTCCCAAAAGTTGGACCCTCCGCTCTCCCTCCCTTTCTATATCTTCTCCACGACTACAGTTTACGCAAACTCAAATCCCGCGTAACTCACAGCCGCCGGCGAGACACTCGGACGGTAACGAGACCGGAACCCGCTGGATCTGGCGGTAACGGTAAAATAAAGCATCTTCAAGGAGCCGAGCGTCTGCAGCGGCAGACATCGAGAGCGCAGCTGGCGCGAGGCGCATTGCCGTTGAGATGAGGAGAGGAAGAGGGCCGGCGAAAAGGCGACGACGGCGAGTCACCCCCGAGAAGAGGTGGAAGAAGAAGATAATCTTCGCCCGTCGGCGGAATATCGCGCGTCGGATTCACCTTTTCCTCCTTCTTCCTCGCGTTTTTCAGCCTTCGCCGCGCGCACCTTCCCGGCGGGACGTGAAGTTCCGCAGTAATTCCACGGGACTGTCATTAACAGAGCCCTCGCGGCTCGCTCGAGAGCGAATGAATGATAACCCGAGAGCTCACTCGCGGCCGTTCGCTCGCGCGCGCACTCGCGTGCGAGCGACCGTCGATGCATTTCAGCCCTCCTGCCAGGAGGGCCACCGCGGTGGCGGTCTGCCAGGTCGTTAAAGAGATCCCCGCGACTTTAAGGGCGCCGTAAACCCACGAATTTATCTCGTCCTTCCCTCCTACTTTTCCATTCCCCGCGCGTTTCGTTCGCTCGCTCTCTCTCTCTCTCGCTGCGTCCTCCGAGCGACGAAATTTGGAAAGAAGCGCGGTCGAGGTCGTTCTTTCCGTCCTATCCTGTCCTTCCTTTTAATCGCCCCTCCGGCTCCTCTTTCCATTCTTTTCGAGTAGATCGCGCGGCACTGGAAGGAGAAAGGCGGCGCGATCAGGTGCTTTCCATGGATATCGGGGAGCACTCGAGCCCGCGGACTGATTAAATGGAGTGTACCGTATCTTAATCTCGTGCCGTACGCGCGTTCTCTCGTCCTGCGCCGAAGATACGAAACCTCGGAAGCGACGGCGCGTCGGGACCGGCGCGAGGATTTACGATCCTACCGGCCCTGCGGGCATTTGTGAATCTCGCTATCTCGATTCCGCGGAGTCGAGGGAAGGAGTATCGAATGGCGGGTCGCGTTGCCAGCTTTTATACCGCGGAGAGTCCTATCGACGTTCTACGAGCTTAGAGACGAGCGTACTATTTAGCGTAAGGTTCGCGAGACATCCTGCCGAGGAAATTCTCCAAGATGCGATAATAATCTCCCGTCGCGTATCGGTATTCATCCGTCCGGCGATCCCGTTTTTGCCTGCGCTGTCGGAAATATTTGGAAATTTACGAAATTTATTCTCGAAGCGGAAAATCCCCCCACTGAACAAGACAATCCGGAAAATCGCTCGCTTCGCATTTTGAGCAAATATTCGGAAATTAGGTGGCAAATATTGCAAGCTTTTGGTAGCACTGCAGACGCGAAATTCTCCTCGAGCGCGTCATCGATCGCGGCGAGTCTAGTTCGAATCCACCGAGGAAATCCCTGTGAGGAGACATTCGAGGGAATGGCATCTAGAATGCGAGATCGCGGAGGGATACCATCAAGGCTGATCGTGTTTCGAGGCTTATGGTTTTCCTCCGCCATACCGGTCGTCCGCTCGAAAACGCAACGCCGTTATAGCGAACACGATGTCCCGGGGTCAGGGTTAACGACGCTAACAAGCCGTGGCTGAGTGACTTACGACTAATTCAGCATCCTCCTTCTTCCCACCCCACCCTCTCGTGTTCCATAATGACGATTCTCAGACATGTGCCCAAGGAGAGAGAAGGACAGAGAGACAGAGACGGAGGAGGGGAGAGAGAGAGAAACTAGCGGAAAGAACGCGAGCGGCTCTCTCTTGTACGACCAATAGAGCGCGCAATGCGGGCCGCTGCTAGCCGGGCTCGTTAGAACACAGTCGTACAAACGGCGAGGCGATGCAATTGTTTGTTATTGTTGTGACGTCACCTCGTTAAGAACGCCCTCGTGCTTGCGAGAGCTTGTTAACCGGTAATTTGCTGCAGGCGCGGCAAGGAAACGGGAGGAAAGGAACGGAAGTGCGCGTACGAGCCGGCGAACGATTTCCGCGTGTGCAATCGCAAGTGGTGCATCACGATTCTATTTAAGGGAAGGCACGTGCGCGCGGGAACCTCGCCAGTTGAGGTCGGTATCGTGCGATTCGGCCGGTATCACATCGCGCGAAACAAATCGGTCGATTCGCGCGATGCTAAGTGATCGGACAAAGTGAAATTAATAGCCGACACTTGACATCACTTCAACATTTCCATCTCCGTAAACTTTCAGAATGCATCTGATTTTCGATAAGAAAATTCATCTTCCGATAATTATTAAAAAAAAAAAAAGACCAGTTCTCCTATCGAATGTGCGTTGCGAAATTTATTGACAAGAGTGTTGCAATCTTTCTTCCACAAACTATATATTATGTACTATTTAATCATGTGGACGCGTGCACATAGTGGAGATTCGCCCCGGAGCGTAGCAAATTTGTCTACGGAAGCAACGTCGGGTGTAACAGCGGCTGAGTAAACGGACGATTTTTATTAGCCCCTACGGTTCCTTTGTGAACACGAACTTATCGTCGAGGAGGAATCCTCTTGCGCTCTCTTGTAGCGCTCGCCTCTTCCTCGCCGGGCCTTCTCTCCCGTTCCTCAAGGCGGCGGCGGCGACAGCAGCCGCCTTCAAAGCCGGTGGCAGCTCTCGACGAGGATTCGGAACACGAGAGGGATCAGTGCCAAGGATCATAGGGTTCAAATTCCTGGAAGAACCGCGAACTAACTGGCGTACAGTCGATACCGAAAAGGTATTAGGCCTCGAGTCAGCCCGGGGATTCACACGTGACTCCGTAGGATCGCATACACACGCAGTCAGGTAGGCACACACACACACACACACGCACGCATACATGCATACACGCGTACATTGATCGCGACGCACGTTACGTAACCATCCCGGCGGTCTCATACTACCGTCCGAATGATGCCCGAAGACGTCGTTACCGCGCCGTAGGTCGCAATCTTCTCCGCTTTCGAGCAAATCGAGCAAAAAAACTCGCCGTCGACGCCGTCGTTCCTCGGAATCGCTCGCATTCCTCGAGATTCTTCGTGGTAGCTGCTGCTTTCGTCCCCTACGTTCGTTCCCCGCGCGACGCCCGCCATTTTCCGCGCTTTTTTTCTCCGCCGCCCCGACGTTCGCCCGCTGCTATTAAACCGTTACGATTTTCCCTCGTCTCCTACGTGAACCGTGCGTGTCCGCTGCGCGCGGCTAATCGTTGATATCGGATCGATATTGCCGTGCAATTACGAACGGCGATATTGCCGATCGCGTGCGCGTCGAGAAGGATCATCGCGACGTGATGAAACATATATTTGTCTTTGATCCTCGACGGTCTGGTTTCGCGTGGAAAATTCAACGGGACAGTCGTCGCGCATCGAAACGCTGCTAAATATTTCATTGAAAACGATGTAACACGCGTGCATAATTTTAATCTTCATTCAACGCTCCCCCTTGTACAGAGAATGTAAAGTGTAATTGACACCGGCGTGTGCGAATTCCACGGATATTATCGTTAAAACATGCACAGAGGTAATGCGAGAGAGATCATGTATTCTTGTGAAGTAAATACAATGATAAATACGCCGAGTGTTATTCGTATGAAAAAAAAAAAAAAAAAAAAAAAAAAAANATGAATCTCGACGATTTTAATTCGTTGAACGTTATCGACTGATACGTCAAAGCCGGTAGGATGCCGACGATACACCGTAATGACAGGTGACATTGATGAGCGACCGAATGGCTGCTCGAAATTTACACGAAGCAATTATTCGCGAGAGAAATAAAATCTTCGATTGAGAGGGAGAGGGGAGGGGGGGGGGAGAGAGCAGGCAGGGCCAAATAAACGGATGTGTCGATAACACGTGTACTCCCGACGTTTCCTTCGTTGTGCTGGATTTAATAGCTGCTAAACAAAGCTAACGCGATACAAATCTCCGCACCAGCCTTCCATCAAGTCAGAAAGAGAGAGAGAGAGAAAGAGAGAGACAGAGAGAGAGGGAAAGAGAGAGAGAGGGAGAGAGTTAGAATTAGAGCTAGAGGGATGGAGGGAAAAAAGAGAAATAGAGTTAGAAGGACGGGGGGAGGGAGGGAAGGAGAGAGAGAGAGAGAGAGAGAGAGAGTTAATTGATCGCGTGCTAGTACGATGTAATGGACATTCAGTGACCCATAAAGACCCATAAATCCTTCGTTACAGCATAAAGAAGCTTCTAATAAAAGCAAACAGATTGGAGGCCGTCCAGGTGTGACGAACTTGATCCTCCACGCGTGCCAGTCAGGCTATTTACGCGTGTCCGCGCAAGCGACACTCCGGCAGTGTGCACGTAGCATACATGTTACATACATGGTGCACAATGGATTTTTCGTAAGAACTCGTCCGGACGTAACCACAATGGAGTGAAATATTTGGGATTTTCAGTGCATTATGATGCAATTCTTCTCTTTTTTCCCTTTTTCCCGTATATCTCGTCTGAAAACCACGAATTCTCCATCACGTTGGATCTTGCACGTGTATCGCGAGTTCAAAATCTATAATTCCACGTTACGTTATTAAAGCTTTTCCGAATAATCGTCCAAGTGCTATTTGCATATCTGCAATTAATGTTCAATAATTCGGAATGTGAATTAAGCAACGAGAAATAAAACAAATGTTCCTGTTGCCACATTTTCGGTCAAATATTTTGCAAAAGTTTACCATGACGGGTCCGCTGGGCGAACGACAAAGAAAAAGGGACAGGACGGAAGTTAGAGCGAGGTAAAACCCATCGACGGGCTTTGCCCGCCGTGAAATATGTATCCGCCGTGTCCGCTCGCCGGAGTGGCGGAGTAGTCCGAGCCTTCTATTCGCGATAAATGGCGAGGATGAGTGGACGAAGGTGTCAATACGTCATCCCGCGCATCTCCCGCATCATAGAGACTGACGAGGACGAGCTGGCGAAGAGGCGCGAACGCGACGACGAAAGAAAAGCCAAAACGGGAGCGCAAGCGATGAAAGACCCGGCGAAAGAGAGAGAGAGAGAGGAGAAACAGCAAAATTTTTTTTTCTTTTTTAACACGTGCGGTAAGTCGCGCAGGTTGACAACGTGTACGGGAACGCTGATAGACAGGAGGGTAAATGTGTAAATTGCGCGAGGGAGGTTGAGTGCGGATAAACTACCAACTACCGACATGTTGCGAAATTTTTGAAAGAGGAATTTGCGACAATTAAAGGGTTCGTAAATAAGATCCTACGAAATTATCTAAGCTAGCTAAGGATGCAGCAGTATTTGCGTATTAAACTATACTTTAATATTATACTGCAAAAAAACGTAAATTAAATTAAATCAAACGAGCTCGCGAATTAAATCCGCGATTAGGGATGTTTGCCAACGACAGAAATAGGAAAGCATAACGGCAAAACGGTAAAACGACAGATTTCGCGCTCCGCGGGATACAAATCGAACGCAGTTTATTTAGAGAATCCCGTTGTCGGACGGCATATAAACAAGGTGGATCTCATAAAGTTGGCGTTCGTTACTCCTCTCTTCTTTCCTTCGGTGATTCCGCATTCTCTCTGCCTCACGGAGTCGTCGTTGCGGCGCGGGGATTACTATTGAGAGCACGATTTCTTCTCTGCTCTCCTCTGTTCTTCCTCTCCGATGCTCTCTGTTTCGTCCGATTAGCCGCCGCTTCCTGCTCGCCGGTATTCGCGCGCGTTTCTGCCTACCTCGGTCTTCGCAAATCTAGGTAATGAGGCGTAACGAAATGCAGAGCGCTACCTGACGAACTGTAACACCGGGGACCGACGATTGGTCCCGATCTCGTCTTGTATTCACGGCAAATTCATTCGCCTAACTCGCCTCCCCACCCCCCGTTACATCATCCCCCTCTTTTCCCCCGCGTAATACATATAACTTCCCGCGTCATTATCTTCATGATCAGTGCTGAATGATCGATGCTAAAGAGATAGCGCTTAAAGGAATTTGCGCACACCGGCGGAACGGGAGAAGCGATTTCGTAATAACGTTCAAGAGCAAACCCCCGCGATTAGACGTTATAGAGGATATAAGTTAATTAAGGAGATAACCACTATCGTAATTAGCGTGTTGCAAGAAAGCTATTGCGAAGAGAAGGATGCGATCTTCATGAGTCGAACATGCTCCAAGATTGCGCGATTTGTTGGTAAATGAAAATGTAATTTTTTTTAATTTCGCATTGTACTACTTTATTTGACAAATTATTCGGCATCAATAATGTTGTTATTATTATTATTTTCCATTGAACGATATTCTAAACGTCAATCTCGCGAAAGTTTTTCACCTTCTCTTCAACGATGATACGTTTGCGTCCCGTCTCTCGCACTTGGAGACCCAATCCACGACATTTTTCAATTCACCACGTGCAAACTCCGTTCAGTCACTTACCCGCCGAAGGTCAAGGCTCTCTCCGGCTCTGCGGAATTAGTAAATACGTTACACCTACCGCGTTCTCAAAGGCACACCTATTGATTTTCGATGTGCGCTACTTCTCTCCATAAATTACATCCGCCGCATTTACTCCCACCCCCCGCTTAACGGCACGTCTATTCACTCCGCAAGTTCGCCGAAGTTTCGCTCGACTAATCCTTACGCCTCTTACGCGCTCTTTTATCTCGTAGCCTTCAATTAGAAACAATAATGCGTCGGGCGTAGCAGCGCGTGCGTCTCCGTAAAATTTAATTCCCCCGTCTCTCACAAAGTCGACGTATTCCGCGTCTTCGCTTCTTAGATAGCGGAGAATATTAATCCGCTGTAAGGCGCGCCGCGAGAAAGAGAGAGAGAGAGAGAGAGAGAGAGTTAACGTCCCGACGGTTCCTTGTAAAAATCGTTATTCCGCGTCGTTGAGTCACGAGGAAGGCCGGTAGCGTCGTCGTCGGCGGCGGCGTCGACGTCGACGGCGGCAGACATTATTAAATTACATTTAGAAGCGGCGCGGAGAAAGGCATGGTAGGTGGTGAAGGAAGACGGAGGAAAAGTGACGGAGACGGTGCAGAGAGGGGGCGCAAGCGGACGGTGAAGGGGGCGGGGGTGCGGTCGCGGCTGTATATATTAATTTGGCGCCGACAATACATATTCAAGTTGGAATTCATACGCTGTCAGAGGCAGCGCGCTCGGTCGAGTGAATAGACAGACATTATGGATGTCGTACGGAAGCGGGAGAGCACCGATGGAAGGAAGGGGGAGGGAGAGTGGGAAACGCGGCGCGCGCGTACGGGAACCCAGCGGGTTTCACGTACGGTACGACCGCGGCACACCGGTGGGTGGTGGAGGAAGGAGAATACACCACGAAACGCGGGGGGTGTGTGAGAGGGCCGTGGGGGCCTGCTCGAATGAGAAGGGGGCAATAAGCAGGCGGACACGGAGAGGGCCCGAACGTCGCACGTTCCACGGCGACGTGACATCCTCCGTTCGGGAACACGGGCTGCATGTAACGAGCGATTTCGAAACTTCTGCCGCGTCGTCGTCCATCGTCGGAGAACCGTTCGATCGCACCCGGCCGAATCCTCCGCGTTTACCGTATGTGCTCAACCCATCCGTCCAGCTGTCGCGCGAGACTCGGTCCATCGTCGCGGACTCGTGCGCGAAAATCGTGCCGCGAACGGGGGAGAACACACTCGGGTGAGGAATGTACCCGCGATCGTTCTAAGGTGTGTGTCAAGAAGGGTAGTTCGATTAGAAGCTAACGTGCTTCGCGTTATGATCACCTAGATTAAATTGATATCTAATTAAATCGATTTTGGACGGCGATCAAACCGACAGAGGGAAAAATTCTGTGTTAAATTCCACACATTTCACATGTCCCGAACGGTCCACGCAAATTTTTGTATCGATTTAGCACAGAGTGGACGTGTTGAGAAGTGACGAAAATATTGCGTCGAAAATAAACACAGAATCGACATCCGTAAGAGGAAAAAGAAACCGAATGAATTGCTTTTCTTCGCAATACAATATTTGTCTTTGCGTAGAAACCTTCTTTAAAGAACCTATTGACCAGTCTTGATAGGAATGGGATTTCCCTGGAAGATCGTTTTCCAAGTCGTTAGAATAGTAAAGATGATCCGGTCAGTTTTCAGGGGCCGGATCAGGTAAACGTAGGTGAGAAAGGTAAATGCAAGGTTCAAGGATTTCTTTTCGGTAATCGTATCAAACGGAGTAGATCTCGATGGGGGTTCTGAAAAGACTCGACCGATCATCGTAAAGCGTGCCCCGTTATCACGGCGGACGATCGAGCGAAGAAAGTACAATTGGATCAAGGCGCACGCAGCTGTGTCGAGTGAGAAATTGAATAATCAACGGGATAAATAAATGTTGCATTAGCATAACAGTCTATTCGAGTCGTTCAAGTGCCGGGGATTCATTTATTACGCGGCAGCGTGTACACAGAGAGAGCCAAAGGCGGTAAGTGGATTCTAATTTATTTCAATTACACCACTAATGTGGTGGTCCGCCATTCTGTAATTCAATGACGTTCTACTTTCGCGATGCGTTCGCGATCGAATGTAATGTAAATCTCATTACCGCTATGGAAGAAGGATAATGTTACAGGAGCGTACGGGCAGACGGTCGTTAGTGATTGCCATAACGCAACGGCGGTGAGAGAACTCCACAGTGTGCGCGCTGCTCGGACGTTCGCGAAGAATCACGATCGTGATATCTGATGTCGACGTGGGTGGCGAGATGCTATTTTCTCTCTCTTTCTTTCTCGTAGGGGTGTAAAAGAAAATCCGTTCATTCCCTTATTCGTCGAAAAATGTTTTACTGAGATCCGCTGCTCACGAAAACGCTGCTCACGAAAAATGATCCATCGCTTCGATTTAAGGATACAATATCTCCACTTCTCCTTGTGCTTCGTTAAAAAGAACTAAAAATTAGCATTAACCCTTCGGCAGGTGCGTATAGGTATATAAAGTATACGCATGGATTTTACGAAAGGAATCTAGGTAAAATCTTATCGAACAGTCACGGCTCCCAAAGATATCCCTTTAATATTATTTCGACTTTCGAAACATGTTATTGCAGTTTTACAAGAGAGAAATGTCAAGTGTATACGATTTTTGAAGGATAACGTTGTTTGGATCTCAGGTACAAAATACACTAGCGCGCTTGCTTCCTAACATTTAATAAATCAACATAAGTATAGCTTCTTCGTGTAATAGTGCGTATTTTCTTTATTATTATTTACAAACCATCTAAATTAGATTTAACCGATTCAGGACGGGCGTATTATGTTCAGTAACTGGAATATTTCGAGAATGGATTAACATTTCTCAATGCTTTTAAGGTATCGTTTTAATTAGGATTTCAGACTGTACATTTTGATATATATCATGAACCACTTCCATGACGCTTGTGATTTCCGAATTTTAACCCTTTTAGTGCCGGGCGAAAAAGAGGTGCTTATGCGAAGATAACCGGCCGATTTTACTAGGATTTGGTAAAAGGCTCATAAAAACCAAACGAAAAGCAATATTTAAAAATTATTTATTTTAATTCTCTCGTAATGAAATTAGACTATTTATAACGTATTTTAAATTTATTTTGATAGAGATCTCTCGCAATGCGAATAGTAAAGCGCTACAAGGTGCGGGCCGATATATCGGCTCTGGCACTTCTCGCCGTAGCAGGAGCCGATATATCGGCTCCCGGCACTAAAAGGGTTAAGATCGCGTTCGTTTATTTTATAGTTATCTGATAAAATTCAAAAATATTTTCTTTGTTCATTGTCATTGTTGAGAAAAAATGAGGATCTTATTGAGAATAGAATAGTAGTAGTATACAAAAAGAGAAATCCTCTAAGTTGTTTTTTTTATTTCAAATTACAATTAATTGGAAGTATCGTTAAAAAATATGGTTCGAAGTGAAAGTCTGTAATTGGTCTGTTTGACAGCTAGACACTTTCCTTCTCATGTGGAAAAACATGAAAAACAAAATAGGTTAAAAAAAATATATTGTTCGTACCACTGAAGCGAGAAAAGATAGCGAACAAAAGATCTCGATTCGAATGCAAATAAATATAACATCGGGCTCTGTATTATTGATTGTTTTGAGATTTTATCAAATAAAAAAAAATGTTTAGTACAATAAAGTCATTATTCTGAGCCAAAAATTTTCTTGAAAAAGCTCCGTCCTAAAGGGTTGAAAAATTAGAATTATTTTACGATAAAATGCCTGGTAAAATTTTCCCTAGTATTTTACGGTGTATTTTTTTACACGAAGCGCCTGCTGTCCTAATTAAAAAAGGCGTGCCCGCCGGAAAGTTAAAACAAGCTGCCACGGTGGATCGGCTATGTATACTATATTCCCAATTTCTTGCTTCGTTGTCACTCGCCCGACGTATCTCATGAATTCCAGCGAGCGTAGCGCGAGTCTTACGCTCGCATTCGGCCCGTTCGTAAATTTCACTTCGCTCTCCTTACGTGCCGGTCGTCCCCGCGAATTTTATCGACAACCATCGTCGGCATTCGGGACGGACAAATCGAATCGCGCGAGCGACGGGCTCGTCGATCGGGATGCATTTGGCCCGAACGGCGAAACGGGGCTAAGCGGGCTCGGCCGAGCGGAAGGAAAGAAGCCGCGCGATGGGCCCGGGGCCAACGTATATAGGGCGAAGCCGCGGATGTACGAGCGCGTAAATCACCGGCGCGGAGACGGTGGAAAACTTCGGGTCCGCTTGTGCAGCGAGCGGGCGACGAAGCCGGAGGCTATAACTTTAAGCCGCTCGACTTGCTCGACGACGACGACGACGTCGACGAGGATACCGACGGCGACGAAGAAGCCGCGCATCGAGTCGCGCGCGCGCGCGGCCGACTTTCTGGGATTCCGATGTTCCATTTACGGGGAAGAGCGTGCGCGATATGGACGGGGTACTCTCGCTCGTGCCAGAAGCGATTGTTTTATACGGGACAAAACTGGGGAATACGTTACGACTCGTCCTAACTGAATACGAAACGCGGGCGCGAAAGAGAGAGAGGGGGGATGGAAATGTTTTTCCCCGACGCGCGGGAGCAAGAAGGAAAATTGCCGCGGTCGCGCAATTTGTCGCGAGCGCATTGTCACAGTTCTACGTTGTACCTGTGCATGAATGCAATATACGTAATCTCTCAGTGTAATAAATTTATTTGCACATCCCTCTGGTGCACCGTACGTCCGGAGTGAAATATGACTGGAGGTCGTTCCATGAAAGCTATTTAAATAAAATAAATGAAGAGAAGTACCCGCTAAAAGATAAAATTAAAGAACACTCACTCCGCGAGATGCGTTGAATAATCATTCGCCGAGTGCTGCGGAGATACGTCGCTTCAAAGTGTAATCGGATTTTGCTTTCTTTCTTTCTCCTTTTCTTTTTTTTTTCTTCACTTGCCACCGATTAGCGAACATTTCGCGCACTCGGCGAGAAGGACTTCGCGCCGAGGGTCTCACTCAAAAAGAAGAAAGAAAAAAGAAAATGCACATAATTCCGTTGGCCGTAAAAAGAGTATCGCGCGACGAGGGATTAAAATCTCCGTCTGGGATCTTAAAGAGATGCATTGTGCGGTGCGCGTGATTCACTTTCTATGTGCGCGCCGTTTATGGGACGCGCTCGCGCGCGTGAAAGTATGTCTTACCAGATGCCATCGTCCAACGGACGATTATTTCACGACACCGACGTAACCGTGGACTTTCATTCTCGAGGCAACCTTTCATTATCGTGCGACGTGGCGCATGAACCTTTTATAGAGCCGTGGATCGTCGCTTGCACACGCGAGTATATACGTATAGCGAGTATATACGCACGCTCGTCGCGTCGCTAGTGCTCTCTTACTGCGCCAAATATGGCTCGATTTTATGCGGCACATTCGAGAAAAGAACGCTTTGAAGTTTTTTCGCGAAATATCCACGGTGTTCCCTTCCCTGCGAAGGTGTTCACGGTATCGCCAGCTGCGGTGAAAAAAAAAACACATTTAAACCGCGATAACTGTTTGTAGTAGCTCAAACGTCTCCGCGTGTATCTTCGGCTTTCTGGTAGTCGCGAAACGTTCGATTAAAATTAATCGGTGCTCCTCGGACCTCGCGTATCGAAAAGTTACGCAATACTTCGATCGACAACCCGTTCGAAAGCGTGAGACCGAGATAACCTTGGCCGGCCCTACGAAAGGAAATCGATTAATCTCGAGAGCGTTTCGAGGACGCGATTTCGTCGTGTAGATGTTGCCGCTATATATCAGAATGAGATGAAAACCGGGTAGAGGAGGCGCGTTCATACTAAAAACAGCGCAATTAACGAGAACGCGCGTTTTAACGAATCGCCATGACGCGCCGTACATGCCCCGTACAGAAATTCCGCGGGATAATTTTAATTAAAGTATGGTAGCGCGCGCTGCTTTTGCCCGTCTGTGACTTAGGCGAAAGGATGTGCAATCAGACCGGAGCATAATGACAAATTCGTTATTCCTCCTCGTCTGCTCTCTCTCTCTCTCTCTTCGCGAGACGAGCGGAATTGAATTCAATTTACGTTTAAAAATATCGCGCAGACAATACTATAATATTTCCCCGTCGTTATTTATGGGATACCGCGGTCCTCACATCGATAATACAGCGCGTAATATCACCCGAAGCAAGCCAAATAATCAGAGATATTAACGTTGTATTAATGACATCCACGGTATTATTGATGTTCCAATTACGCGCAACCGGAATTTCGCATTAGGTTTTTAAAGCGCGGAGGTACGAGAGTCGCGAGCGTTTATCTCGCTCGCCCATCGAGAGACACCCTTTTAAAGTTTCCGGGGAATATCTTAATGAAGAGGTATTAAATTCTAGATGAAAGAACCATTAATCACACGCACTGCTACGTACTTTATTCGGTCTTCATATCTCGCCGTCCTATCACCCTACACACGGAACGAAATACACGCGCCCCACGTGGACTCCTCGTTGCGTAATTTACCGCGCGGAGCGCGGTTCAGAAAACGCGCCCGATCTCGCGTTGAGAGAGGGAGAAAAAAGAGAGAAAGAAAGAGAGAGAGAGAGAGAGAGAGAATCGTTGCCGGTAAGTCGCTAGCCCCGTCAAAGATAAAGCGAGTGAATAAATCTCGTCGTGCGAACAACGCGATGTATCGGCGGGCGCGCAGTCAACGCCGGCTAAACGACACGGCCGAGCCGTTTTTCCGCGAGTAATTTATTTCATTAAGAAGTTCGGCGCGAGATAACTTAAAGTTTCAACGTTTCGGTGTCCTTCTTCCTCTCCCCCATGCCCCCTTACATTCTCTTTTCTGAGACAGCTCTCTCGCCGGCTCGTTAACGACTCGGCTAGACCTGTTCACACGTTCGCCTCTTTCTCTCTCTCTCTCTCTATCTCTCTCTATGCGCCTCTCTTTTCCTCGTCTATCCTCTTTTCAGACCGCGATGTATAATTCAAGCCCGCTTCGTGGTCGCCGGTAAGGCAAAACGCGCGTGTACACCGATCGATCTCTTGAGCGTGTCTGCACGCTCTCGTACGGCACTTCTGACGTTCCGCGGTAGCCATTAATGGTGATTTGTCGGACGAACGTACGTCCGGCGGAGTCACGACGCACGGTCCACCGCGCGTTTTCCACCGTTCCGCGGGAAAACTGCCGGGGCATGAGTTAAAATTCCGGTGCAACGTAATTGTGATACGCGCGATCCGATCTCTCTCACGTCCGGTCCGCAGCGGCTCGTAGTCGCATGACCGCCAGATATATAGGTAGGCGCCGGGGTGACGTGCAAATATTTCTTAATGAACTCGCGCAAAGCTGTTTTCACGTCATACCTGCGCGCAACCGAGCTAGGAATTGCTTCTGCGAATATTATACAACACAATGATGCACCTCGGCTGAGTTTTCTTTTCTTCCTTTTTTCTTTTTTTTTTACAAGACGTCAAACACACGCGATGTTCGGATCCGCCGCGATCTGGGCAAGATGGATTTTCAATTCCAGGAATTATATGAAAAATATACAAGATGAATAAAAGAAGTAAATAATAGCGTGAAACATTCCTTAAGAAGAGAAACAGCGCGTGCATATTGTGAAATAAACGAAGCTGTGGGGTCAGTCTGACTCCACCTTATCATTAGATGGTTAAGAGAGATAGTTAAGACAGTAGAGACAGTTACATGTATATAGAACGTCTATAGTTTACAAATTTAATGGCAGCTCGGGGAAAAAAAATGACTACAGCGAATCCATTTTGGGCGATAGTGAATTTTTTTTAGACTTGTCCAAAAAACAGTGACAAAAGGTGACTGGATGACAGATGCGTGTAATTGTTTACAGAAAACGGAAATCTCGCGAGGCGGCGATTTTTCGGACGATCGACTGATGGAATAAATCAAGCAGCCGGTATCGCGGCAACCTCCGTTATATGCGGCGGTAATACCTTCCGTCGGTCTCTTCGTTCGCTTCGCGTTCCTTTTTTTCTTCTCCGTCAACGTTTGTGAAAAAAATTCAATCTTATCCCGAGCCAAATGCCCTCGATAAATTCTTTTTACAATGCATATACTCGACACACGCGCTTTCGAGGGTCCTTCGAGAACGGGGCTCATCCTGGACGGATCTGATGTCCCCTAGTCCACGGTTTGAACAGGTTTAAAGAGAGAGAGAGAGAGAGAGAGAAGTAACAAGGGGAGCCGGGGACGAGGCACGATGAGGAAGAGCACAATGACCAGGAGGAGGACGGAAGGGATGAGAGGGAACTGACTTTGTAGCTCGCAGGTTTACACGGCCAATCTCGCTTTGATGTTCCCTCCTCCCCTCCGCTCTTCGGACCCAGGGATCCCTCTCGACCTTCCGAACAACGACACAACCTCTTACGACGAGAGGGGCACGTACCGTGCGCTACGTATGCCATGTACAGATATCTGCATGATGCGCCCGCGTCTACGTACGCAGATTATGCGTGCGAGAGGGTTGTGCTTGCTCTATTTTCCAGTTTCGAATCTAAAGGCATCGTATAGTTATCTCCCCACAGTAACTTCCCCACAGCAAAGCAGCGTTATTTGCAGGGTCAGCGGTGCACCGCTTTATATCTAAGATAAAGAGGGCACGAAATGTATAAAAAAATAAAAAAGAAAAAAGATGGAAACCGTTCTCTCGATTTGGAGTGTTTCTCCGTTGCTCGTACGAAATATACCACGACACTTACACGTCAGAATTTCTCAAGCGGTTTATACGTCGCGCTAATTGGCAAGTGACGTCACGGTAACTTGCATCGCGAGCGACGATCTTGAATTTTTCAACCCACGTAGAGGGCCCGTCAATTAGGAGAAATTAACGAAACGATGACGTTTCGAGTGTGCAATTGCATCACTTCCCGTAACGAAGAGCACGAGAAACACAAGACGCGCGCATCTCGGACTCTCCTTGACGCGCGGTCTAATTACCGCGATCTCCTCCGCCGATTATCCAATCTTCGCCAAGCGCCGGCTCGAAAATGAGCCGCGACCGACGATGAAATCCCCGATTAATTGACCCGAGTCGCGGCACACGGCGCGGCGCGGCCGTTATTTCGAATTTTAACATCTTCTCTCCGGCCTCGCGCGCGTCGTGTACCACCAAATCGGTCGTCTCGATAGCTATCGCGAGCGCGGTCCATAAATTCAGTTAGCAGTCGGCCGGCCGACGCTCTGCTCGTGGCACGCAATCGAGAGGAGAGCGTTCAAGGATTCACGACGTTGAAGATGAAGGTAATTTCTTCGGACGGTTCTTCAGTTTGCGTGCCTCGAACCGAACACCTGCGACCTCATATCGGCCAATCTCGTATCCCGATATGAAGCCGGCCACTTGCAACTTGTCCATCCCGCTCATGAACGCGCCTCTCTTCGGGTCTCGTCGGGCGCTCGGTAGCCCGTTGGGCTTATCTGCTCTTCTCGCGAGAGTGTCATATCGAATATGCATGCCTTCATGTTGCGAAAGACCGAGCCGTTAAACGAATCGGAGTTTTGAGTCACCGAAACGGCGAACACCGAAGGATTCAAGTGCTCGGGAGTTGCAGGAATAACACGGAAAAAAGAAATCGACTGTCCATATAACGCAACTGAAATTTCGTTGCCAAACCTAATTTTTATAGGAGTCAAAAGCTAGGTACAGGAACGAAAAATTCATTAAATTAACTGAATCTCAGCTATATTATATGGACAGCTGATTTTTACCTGTGGGAGCTGGTTTTCTAGCCGTGGAAACCAATTCTTTCCTCCATGAAATTGATTATGAATTAATAAGAATTTAGGAGCGACGAATATTTTTCGACAAAATGTCGAGTGTCCTGTTTACAATTATTATTTCTTAATTCTCGATAATTAGCAATCCGACAATTTGCCGTAGAGGCAAAATGCCAGGATTTCTTCGAGAGACAAGTAAACTCCTCTTTCGAATTTGCTCCCGCTGAGATCCCGAGGCGCCAATTGCTCTGCTGACGTATCAGCGTGAGATTGAAATCTCTCATCGTGAACTCATTGCATAAATCTTGCATAAGCTCTTCTCTCGACTGCGAAGTCACGCATGCTCGTAACGTATTAATACATCGCAGGCAGTTGGAACCGACCGACTTCGCGTCTCCGCCATCATCGATACCACCGCCTTAGAGCTGCACGCCCCTCAAGTTGAGACATTTGAGCGGAGTTTTGCGCGATTTGATGGGCGACGTGTTACAAAATAGCGGGCCGTTCGCCGGCTCACCGCGTTTATGCGTTACGCCGATACGTCGGAGCAGCAATAAAGTGCACGCGCGTGACCGGAAAGCCGCAACGCCGTGCCGTAATCTCGCGAACGGTAAGTTGTGAAACGAGCGTAATCGCGCGTTCTCCTCCGCGTTTATTTAGACGCAATAATTCCGCCTTAATTCGGACATACATCGGCTGGCGATATCGACGTGATACCGTGAACGTATGCTTATTCTCCGGGCCTCTCTCAAATCCACGCGCTACTAGGTGTTGCGGGCCGATTTTATCGTTCACTCTTTTGCTGAGATTTCGATCGCAGGAATTTCGATCTTTGGCGCCGGAAGGCGCGAACCGTCGTTATATCATCGTCGCGGTAACGAAATCACACAACGGCAATAAAAGAAGGCGTAAAGTTGAAAATTAATCTTGTAAGTTACGATACGCGTGTACATGGGAGAAAATGTCATTCGGTGAAATTACACAGTCAGACATCCAAGCATGAGAGCGGTTTAATTGTCGGAAATGGTGAGAAAAGTAAGTTTGATTTTTGAAAAAATAAGAAAATAATAATAATAATAATAAATTTTTAAAGAAGTGAGTAAAAAGTGAATCTTTTGCAAATAATTTGTACGTTAGAAATTAAATTATTTATGTATTATACCATCCCTCTAAAAGATTAAAAATACTGACTTCCTAGTGAAAGTTAATGAAAAGCAAAATTTGAATTTTGGAAAACAAAAAGGTTACATAGGATCTAAAATTTACTTTAAATTTAATTTTAGACCATATTCAGATATAATAAAACCTTTCACAAAATTAATTAAATTTTTTGTATTTTTCAAGCACATTTAATGAAATGAAATGAAAATAATATTTGAGTCCAGTTAAGCTACATTGTAATATATTTCCAGGATGTTGGAATATTCCAGAATATTATTCTTTTCGTCAAACAAAAGTAAATTTTAGAAATAAAAAGAACATTTACGGATTTTTCCATTGAAAACAGACCAGTTAATTAACTTCTTAAAGATAATATTCAAAAAATAATATTCAATAATTTCCAATTTAAGAAAACACTGTTAGATCTGCCCTTGGTCTGTTTTCTATTTCATTTATAAATAACTCATGAATCTTTAGTCTTATTTTTAAAGGAGCTGGAGTTACTGAACATGATTTCTTGTGATCGGGTTTTTTTTAAAGGGCTTAAATCGGGCAAGAAAAAATGAGTTTTTCTTTAAAAGTGGAATGTTTTGAAATAAATGAGGAAAAGTGAGAAACATGAGTCTCTTCCATGCCTGGACATCTAAACTAAATGATTTCGACGATCGGTTCAATAAACTGACATTCAACTTCAATGCGACGAACTCGCCATTTTGCAAGCAATGGCTCTCTCTCTCTCTCTCTCCCTCTCCGAACTCAGAAGGATTACGCTAACGGCGCGAAACGTAATTTCTTAGCGGTCAGGACTGAGAGCTAGAAACGAGATCGCGACAAGAGGTCGCAGCGTACGTATACATACGTGACACATACATACGTATTCCGGGGACCGTGAAGTCTCTTCACTTGTTGCGCCTTACGCGAACACCCGGGAGAAAGTCGCCACCACACATCTCCGCGAGCGCGAATTAATTGTCGACGTTAAATTGTATCGTTCTTAACCCCGCCGCTATCGCGTAAGCCGAAAGGAGATGGACGTTTTGTTGCGGCGAGTCGTAAAACGGCACTCTGATTTTCTGTGTCGAAGATTAGATAGCGCGACCCCGAGCGTGTAACTATCGTCGACGTTGACGATCGCTATTTTCCCGGGCGATATCTATCTGGAACATTGAAACTATAATGCGCCGCTACGTGCTGATTTACTAACATACATTTACCATCGCGATTTCCCAGTGGTGCAACCAGCTCGGCATATCGGCGGTAATCGTTTTCCGTCGAAATGTATGTTATTGACGGTCGCTTTATCGACGCTCATATCGTAACAATGTGTCGGTAACGGTAACCTTTCAATTCGACCAATTCCCTTTCCCCCACCCGCTGTAACGGTGTCGCGTGATATCTCAATTTAATCTACGATGTGTATTCGCCTTGTGTATCACACATCGCGGGCTGAACAAACGGCGCGATCGTGCCTTGATTTCCCCGCCGTGGCGGTGGTTCTTACTCTCTTAAGTGGAATCAATGAAAGTGTCACTGATTGAATCGGTACAGCGGTATCGTTGTACCGATACTCAGCCCTATTAGGGGCATACCATGAACGTGTTTTTCAAATACGACGTAAGTTAATCTAATTAAACCTTAATAAGAACGTTTCAGGTAAAATTCCTGACAACGCCTTAAGAATGATTAAAAATCAAGAAAGAAAACAGAAGTAATAAATAATATCTCTTTTCACTGTTCCTGCAGTCAGATTTTCTTGGCAGAAAGAGTCGCTGTTATTAACAAATTTTTTCAGCGGCATTTTATCAATTTGCAGTCTTATAATTATAATGGTGACCACCGTGATTATATTGACTTCTCAGTGATAATAATAATAATAATAATAACGCACTCATTGCACATTTTAGAGAGTACGAGAGGCTTCCCCATGGACCGTCGCAGCGAAGTCGAGGCTGCGAGTTAAGCGCGGCCGTTTATAAATTCGGCTGAGCTTGCCGACGCGGGATGGCGGAGATCGCGGCTAACGATTCCCATTCCGAGGCACGATCTCGTTACTTTCATTACCGCGCGAGCCGCGCAAGGCTCGGCGCGATACGTCCATATACGTAATGCGCTCGCCGCGCCGTGAACGGGGATCACCCGCGGTCCATAAAGATTTTTATGGCGACGTCCCGCGCCGGTACCAGGCGGTCTCTCGCTCGCCTCTTGCTCGCTGGCCCTGACCGCAACTTCTCCTTCTGTGCGCGCACGGCAATGCCGTCGAAGATCGTCCTACGGCGCGCGGAGAGTGTCGAGAGAGTCGGGAAGAGGAGATGATAACGTCGCCCGATATCAGGAGACTTGGTCGCGCGCGATTACGCAGCTCGATCAATTAACGGTACGCGGAATTATTGCGCGATCCGACCAGACGAAAGCCTCGACGCGCTACGTTACGCGCGTCATCCGTCGAGCGATAACACGTGTCGGAGGTGCAATTATAAGGGGGAATATGTGCGTCTCATGGGTTGAGAATACCGGTTAATGTCAATGATAAGAGGCCGGGTTGCTCGGCCCGAAAGAGTAGTCCGCGTAATCATTGAAGCGGAAACAAAGATGCGATAACGCGGTGAAACGTCGGGCAAGATTGAGCGTATGTATGTATGTATGTGAGCGCGTGTACACGCGAAACGTGGCGGAAAAGCCCGCGCGTGACAAATTACACACGCGTCGAAATTACGCATCTGCCTTTTCGCGAGCGTCCCGCGAACAACCACGAAAGACGAGATCCTTCGCCGCGAGAAATACCTCACACCTCACACCGAGAGACGCGAGCCGGTAATGAATTATGCCGAAAGTTGTCTAATAAGCGAGCCCATTCGTGCATAATCGTGCAATTAGTTTGATTGCCCGGGAGCAAAGTTTTTTAATAACGCGTAATCGCGCTCGCCGTGCAAAGTTTCGCGCGTATCAAGACGAACGCGTTATGGAAACACCGCGCCGCGGGTCGTGCGAGTTAGTTACGCAAGAAAATCTCGTGCCATAAAGATTTTTACGGGTGCATCTTACGTGTCTCGCTCTCGGCTCTCTCTCTCTCTCTCTCTCTCTCTTTCTTTCTTTCTCGTCCCGTCGACCCTGACCGCAACTTACGCGGTAATACGATCAAACATCGCGAACGGTCGTAAACCCCGATGAACACCGTGGAACGTTAAACCAGGGCGGAAGAGGACGACACGGGAGGGGGGAGAGGGAGGCGAAATAACGCCGGGGGTACGAGGATCGTGCGATAGGATAATTTATGCGTTACCACTCGGCTTCATTAAGGAGAACACGTTTGAATACAGGACGCTCGCATAAACCACTTAATAAGCGCGAGTTTTCGTTAACGAATGCGATACGCGCCCGCGGAGATTGCCTCGAGAAGATAGCGATCGATTGAGCTTCGATACGAGAGTGAATCTCTTCTTCGAATGCATCGTAACACTGTCCGACGTCCTTCAGTGCTCCAATCCAGTGAATCTCACCATTCACGTTGTAACGATTTTTGTATTTTGAATTTCTCAAAAATGCACAATCCAACGAAACTCCAATTTATCGACGCTTAACTCGGGAATAGTCATCATTTCATATCCCGATGATCAGAAAATGAAATTCACGTTACAGTGGGTTTTTTTTTTACTGATTTGCAATGAATATGTACCTTTCATTTGGACATTTCAAGATCTAACCTGTGCAACAAGAATAAACTATGACCCGTCATATTCATAGTATAAGCCTGTCAAAACTCGTTGGGGTGCAAAAACGACCCAGGTGATCGTCCATGTTATAAAATTAGTCAAATATGGTAAGAGCTCGTGTTGTAAAGATAAGATAATAATAAGCTTGAATGAGGTTATCTTTGTCCATATCCAGTAAACAGTCCATTAAACAGTCTAAATCGTCTACGTAAACAAAAACAAAGAAAAAGAAGAAAAGAAAAAAAAAAAATGACTACTCTCGGGTTAATAAAAGAACGTGATTCACGAAACTTAATGTTATCACAGTGTTGCAGCTTTCCGTTTCCCCGTGTATGCGTGAAAGTTTATTTTGCTAATCGTTAAGCTCGCCGGCGCAATCCCTCGGTTTATAACTTTATAATCATTCTATACCGGAGCGCGGAACATTTCCCGTTACAACCCGATCGGTGCCGTAAGCCCGCCGCGTGGTTCGCTGCGCGCGCGCGCGCGCGTCGAGTAACAATGCGGGATACGCAAACTTTCGCGCGTAATCGTCGAATTTGCACATAAATCGCCGGAGAACGCCGCGCGCGCGCCTCGCGATTTATCCTGCCTACGAGCAATTATTCACGCGCTCGCACGCGCGCCGGCCGACGTCGCCGCGAGGCGAGGCGACACGTCGCGACGCGAGCTTGCCGAGTAGAGAAATTAATTCCCCGATAAAAATCTGCGCGACTCGTAAACATTTTAACGGATAATTCGTGCCGCGGGTTGCCCGATGCGCTCGTTCGCTAGCCGCCGCAACGACGCGACCGCGCGGTTACACGACCGCAAATCTCGAGCGATCGTAAAGCGAACGGCGTACAAGCGTCAGTGCACGAACGACGAGAGGAAGGATGAGAATGGGCCGAAACGAAGAGGATGAGAGAGAGAGAGAGAGAGAGGTATTAGAAAGAGGGAGACACGGTAAATCGAAGTGAGACCGAGAGAACGAGAAAAGGAGCAGCTGAAGAGAAGGAGGAGGCAACGACCGATACCCGAGGACATTTACGTCCAATTATTCAATTTAATTAACCGCCGCTATTAAACACCTCGGTCTTTACGGCCGAGAATGCTTCTTGCGCGACCAGAGATCAGCCGAGGTTCGCAAGTTCCGCTTTTACGACGGAACTCTGAATTTCGTGGGGACTACCGGAGCGTGCTGCGCCGGCAGCGACGCGGTGCGACTTGTCCACGTGGTTCCGCCTCGTTACGCGCCAAGTCGGGTTACGTGCTGTGTTTCGACGAAGATTGCGCGACAGCGGAACCGCGGGATCGATGACATTTCAACGAACTTGAAACCCACTCTAGATATTCATTCGTGCATATTTAAGCCGGGATCTAATGACAGGGTCCTAGATGCGAAAAGCTTCTCATCTCACCGTTATGTTAAATATTAAAAATTCCAGATTTATGGAAAGTACGACGTTTAATTTCAGCTTTCGCCGAAGACGGCCGGTCATTTCAAATTTCAGCGGAAAGCATGGTTTTGCGAAGATAAATTTGATGGAAAACGCTATACTTAGAGACTGTTTCGAAGTGATAAAAGGAAAAAAGTGTACGTAGAAAAAATGAGTATCAAGTAAATTCAAGACTCTTATGTATTCTCATGTATAAGCAAAAATATATAATCTTATGTGAAGATAAAATTGCGTACATGAAGAAATTCTATGAAATTCCACTAAAAATATATTCTCGTTATTCAAGAATAATTTTCACGAATTGAGAGGAAAAAATATTGGACAGAAAGAATGACATCTTCAAATATAATGATACAATTCTTAATTTGAAGATATCGTTCATTCTATTCGATATTTTTCCTCTCAATTTATAAAAATTATTCTTAACACTTTGCGGGCCGCGCATTTATCGAAGCGCCGTTACGTTGCCGCCGGCGAGATTCACGCAGGTTCTACTGCTCGCCAACGGTGATATTTACGCAGTTTTTCGATACATAAGTAGTTAGTATATAATAATTATTAAAGAAGGCACTAAAATAACTGTTACACTATTTTTATTCCAATTATATTTTTTAATTTGTACTAAACCGTTTTATTTAAAAAATTTAACTCCTAGGATCCATAGTTCTTTTTAGTATGATAATCGTTTCATACTATGTTTCCTGATCGTCAAACCATCACGCCAGCGTGACAGCGGCCGATAACCGTTGACGAGCAAAAGTCACGTCAGCGTGACAGCGGCCCGCAAAGTGTTAAATAACAAGAATATGACACTTTTAATGAAACTGTGTAGAATTTCTTCATGTAAGTAAGTTTTATTTTCACATAAGATTATATATTGCTTATATATGAGAATACGAGCCTTGAATTGACACTAATTTCTTCCGTGTACAATGAAACGAATGACAATCATAATTACAAATGCAATATTGAAGACTAAGTATAAGATGATTAATGGTAATCATACGCGTTATTACCATGCCGAATCCAAAGACTGGGCGCATCGAACGAAATGCGAATAAATAAGCGAACGGAAGATAAGCGTTTTACGGCTTACGGTATTACGAGTAATCGATAAAACATAACACAAAACTGCCGTTAACGCGACCATACCTTGCGTTAAACACCGCCTCGTGTCATTAAAAATGCACGAACATCGCGGACCTCGTTAATACGCGGGGAAAAAAGAGAAGAAGAAGAAGAGGAAGAGAAGAAAGGGCGCATCGTATCGTCGCTCGCGGCGCGATCGCTTTCGCGTCCCTCTCGCCGAGCGATCCTGAAATTTTTTTACGCCGCGCGAGCACGCGCGTAAATCCCGGCGAATTTAATACTCGTCTTAACGTCCGCGAGCGGTATGCAGATTTACGACGGCAATTTATTACACATTTTAAAGCCGATGACGTGGAAAACGCGAGGTGAGCCTCGAAGGGAGGGAAGGCGCGAATTCGCGCCCCCCTGCAGCGAGCGGAATCGAGATCGAGAGCGATTATCGCATTAGATCTTGCTCTATCCCGACTTACCTATAGCTACCTACATCCGAGAGCGTTCGTTCGTTCGTTCGATCGCCGGAGAAATCCTGTCTCCGTGATTGGTGCACGCGCGCTGGAGCAAAAGAAAAGAAGAACGACGTAAAAAGGAGAGGAAGGAGAATTCGGCGCGCCGTTCGGAAACGAGCGGCGGGATGATATCGCGGGAATCGACGGATTGGAAATCCCGTGACAGGGTGACTTCTCTGGACGCGTGACGGGGCGGGGAGGTAGGACGAAGTCGCGTATTAAAATCGGCATAAAACGTTATTATCCGTCGGCGTAATTCCGCGGTACCTGATGGTAAGCCCCGGCGAGAGTCGCGGGCTCTCGCAGTCGCCGGCATGGAAACTCCGAATGAGAGGGTGGATTCCGCGCCGAACTTCGAGATAATGCACTACCCCATACCCCTCCCCGCTCTTCCTCTCGGCTGGCCTCGGCGATTTGCTCGTGCACCACCTTCTCTTTCTCTCTCACTCTTGCGTTCCCTGCACCCCGTACCGCCTCTAGGGACCGGAGCAAAGAATTCGATATCAAATTCTTTTAAGAAGAAGCCGCGCACCGGCGGGGGGTGGACAGCGCCGTGAGCAGGAGGGGGATGGGGGGACGGGACCGGAGAAGATATTGCTGCATTCCTATGGTACATAATGAGCTGTGAAATTTCGAGAAGGTCACCGTAAGCGGTCCGCCGTCGGCCGCAGGAATTATATTCCTCGAAAAGCCGACGTTCGCGACGCGTTGGGAAATTTCGGGCTTCGAGAGTGCCGAGACACTTTACCTGTTTCTCTCTTGTTTTAATACTGGCGAGACCTACCTCCGGGGGATTGCTTATAAAAAATTGCTTCAACGATTTGACCAATAATATTATTTCTAATGGATAATTTGGTGCCCGTTATCTTTGTCGAGAGTCCCTCAAGTTAGAGTCTGAATATGTTATGATGAGCTGCACTTGATGTACCAGACTAAGGATCGGTATGAAAATCCGTTCATATATTTAAGATCGTATTAGATTCATCTTCAGACGCTGTACAGATTGTTTCATAATCCTCAGTACCGCATGTTTGATCAGAAAAGTAATCGGACCGATCAGTAAGAGAAGCAAGAGATGTCAGAACTCGAGGAACCTCTACTTTCGTCTCAAACAAACAGGATAAATTTCCGTTTCGAGATGTCGGAGCGGATACATGACGGAGCGCGTTGTAAAGCTGAGAATCCCTAGTAATGGTAAAGAATAATAGATTTTTATGTTGCTGGTAACGACAAGCGTGCAGCATCTCGACTTCAATATCTATAGATACGGATAAGTGACGGAAGATGACCATCCTTCTTCGCGAGGAACGAGTGAATCGTCGATTCTCAAACGATGTAAACAGTCGCAGAGCCGAGCGGTTTATGGACGTGCCATAAACCGGTCGATATCGAGACGATAGAATCAGATCGCGGGGATGAAATCTTACGTCGATGAGATATAAAGGCGAATGTGGACAACGATGATTAGATGGCAACGACTGAGACAATCACGACGGCGATGCTCTACAGCGCGGCTACCTTGGCGGCCTTGAACCTCTTGCCACCTCTCCCCCCTCCCCCTCCCGTTCGCGACGGAATTAATCGAAGCCGCGGAACTCGATCGTAAATCATACGCGTTTTAACTCCACCCACCAGCCGGATGATCTAACACCTGGCACGTAAAGAGCTCCCCCAGCTGGCGAGGTCGTAAACCGTCTTCCGGAACACAAACCGCTACCATCGGGATAGGCACTATCTCCCAGTGCTTACTGCAACGCCGTAAACCATTCCGCCACTCTCCGGCCGGCAAGCGTCTTTAAGACTTTGTGCGGCTTCCTCTTGCCATGATCCAGCGCGAGAAGACGCGGTATCGGACCCCGATCGTGGTTTAAAACTTCGCGCCCCTACGAGATTACGCGGAGACAAAGTCTTTTCACCGGAAGCGTTTTACTCGCGATAAATTCCGCGGTAACGTAATATTCAATTGTCACTCGTTACTACAAGAGAGAAAGAGACAGAGAGAGAGAGAGAGAGAGAAGAAGCCAGGACAATTTTCGCTTCGTGGACGTTTACCTCGAAATGTCTTCGCGCACATTTCTCATATATCTACGACAAATCAGTCGTCAGTTTTCGTGTACAAGATGGCAAATCGCGTAAAAATTGATACGAACGATCGATCTATGTGATTAGTTGTTACTCACAATAAGTATTCACGCGATTTTAGCCTATCAATTTCATCGTTACGACAATCGTCGTTGTCCCATTCGTGTCCGAAGTCGGCCGCCGGATGTACAAGGACACAGATAAGTTTCTTCCGTAAGTACGCACGTAGCTCCCGGCGGCATGCATTATGCATGCCGCGCCGGTCGCCGTTGATTGCGATTCGTACCACTACCGGTTTTACTTCCGCACGAAAAATTAGTATATTTTTAACGCATCGCCGAGCAAACCCGTTGCAGTCAGCTCGCTCCGAGGAATGAAAGTTTCGTTACACGTTCCCGGCTTCGTTTCTTTTTACTCACCGCTAATCTTCAAGATTCTCCGTGAACTGTTACACAAGAGAGTTTCAAGGAGTTTCGCCATTACCTGCAACAGAAAGAGAATTTCTTATTAGCGCAAAACAGTCGGGTAATATATGTTTTAAAATAAAACAGAGATAACTCTGATGCAGCCGGAAGCTGTCGCTATCGCTCCGGTAAGAACGCAATGCAGTTCTCGCGACTTTAGTTTCTGAATTGTTGCCGATTTTACTGCCGAAATGTTGTCTTTTTTACGTAAAGTTTTGAAATTTTTAGCAAGTGCAAAGACTAAGTGCTTGAACTGCCGAAGGAAAGAACATACTTTGTTTTCTAAGTTGAAATACAGGGAAGGCGGAGGGAAGACCGTAGGTCTTCTTAGGCATCGACGCCGCTTAGTGTTGATTAATTAATTCAATACTACCTCCATTCATAAGGAAGATAGCACCGTAATCTCGAAAGGGATAGGAAATCGCTGTCCCGGCTTAACAATTAAACCAGACTGTTAGTGCAACTCAATCCTACCGACAACACACATAGAAACGTAACAGAAGCGCGCCCGCATTTCTCGTCTGATCGCTCAATCTACTCCGGGTCGCGTCTCGTTGTTTAAATGCAAGCTTGATCCTCGCGAGACGATACGGCGCACCGGGGCGGGAATCTTTCATTATTTCAAGCAAATAGCCGTGCCAACACAATCGGCTTTAATTCTTGCGCAATTATTTGCTTTACCTGTTAACGCTGGGTACACACGCGTCGGTACCTACAGGTTGTCGACGTACAGGTCGCTTAATAATTCATTTTACGACTTTTCATCCGAAGTTGGAGCAAGAATCGTGGAGGTGGGTAAAAAGCAGAGAGCGAAAAAGTAATAGAGAGCGAGAGAGAGAGAAAGAGAGAAGAAAAGAAGAAGAGAGAGAAAGAAAGAGAGTCACTTCGTTTTGCGAGCGCCAACTTCGGATGTATTTAATATGAACGGATTAATGCAACTCCAATTATAGTCGCCGGCCAAGGCTACTTCTCGGTGTTTCGTTGTTTACAACCTCTTCCGTATTCGCGATTCTTTCAAGTTGCACCTCTCGTTTTGTCGCGGACGTCCTCCCCTCCTTCCTCTCTCTCTCTCTCTCTCTCCCCCTCGGGACGACGTTTATACCTTTACGCGAACGGCTCCGTCTGCTTCCCATCTCTCGTCTTTCCGTTTCTCTACTACCCTCTTCCTCTCCTCCGTCTCTTTCGGTTTCTCGCTTCGGCTCTTACGTTTATTTCATTTCGCGCTTCCTCCATCCTCTCACAGCAACTCCTCGCCGTACCACCCTCACCGTCGACATCAACAAACATCTTGATTATACCGTGAAAGCCGCCTCGACTACGAATCCTGACTGCAAGCTAGAAGACTCGCCCATCGGAGCCGCCGCCGCCGCCGCCACCGAAAGGCACCCCGCGCTTCTCTTAACTTCGCCCCCGAGCTATGTTCCCTTTCCCACTCTCTCCGGCGGTCCTTCCTTTTCATCCGCCTCTATTCCCTTCAACCCCCCTCATAACAAGAGAGAGGGAGGGAGGGAAGGAGAGAGAGGAAAAGAGAGAGAGAGAAAAAGAGAAAGAGCGTACGAACGCTCGGAAGCCGCCCGGTAGTCTGGTAGTATTTGCATGCGAAATTAATGCCTTTCTATTTCGGTCCGAATTAAATGCAAGTTTGCATAAAGAAACGGCGATTTATTCGTTTATTCTTTGGGGGTGAATGAGAAGAAACGGGAGCGGCGACCGAAGGCGAGAAGGGTACGAGCCTCCACGGCCCTCTATCCACCCGAATCGAGTCCTCCAAACCCCCTCGCAATCAGAACGAACGGCAGTTCCTCTTGCCTTTCTCCCCTTGCCATTCGACCCCCCCCCCTTCTCTCTCTATCTTCTTTCGTCCTTCCATTTTCTTTCTCCCGTAAGGTGGAGCGAAACGGGGGAGAAAGGAAGAAAGTAAAGAGACTCGAGGGCGGACGTGTACGGCACCTGGCCGCGTTTATATCGTTTTATTACGGGCATCCTCTACGAACTGACGACGATCAAACGACGACTTCGTAAACGATGTTAGATGTCCTCTTTCTCGTTAAACCTCGGCGTCGGCTAACTCCTTTCCCGATGATCTGTTCGGCCTTCCTCGTTTTCTAGTTTCTCTCGTGTAGGGATTGCGCCAGGTGCATCTTTCATACATGAGGTGGACAGCGGCTTTCTATCGTGGAAACGATTCGTGTAATTCCATAGTGAATTCGAACGGGGGTAGAAGGGGTGGTCGAGTGTTACGATAGATTTCGAATTTTCATTGGAATTCTTTTCGTCGGTGAACCTCGAGATTACTGGTCACGAGATACTATGTGTCGAGCTTTATATGAAATCGTGGAATATTATGCCGACAATTGACGAGCGTTATATTTGAAAACGGTATACCGTAATTTTCGATTAACGCTCGTGGCAGTGATTGTCCGAATCGCGAAATCGATTCTCTCCTCCGTTCATAAAACGACGTTACGACTGCGACATCGTTCTTCTCCCGAATCACGCGTTTCGCTGTGTCGTTAAAGTGTCACAGGTGGACGTTTTATGAGTTTAATAAAAATTAGAACGGTATCAGCACAGAGGTGCGGCGGGCGACGCCGATGGTGGATGGTGGTCGTTGCCGCGTTGCATGCATGTGACCAGAAAACGAGCGCACCTAAGCGCAACTACCGGCAATTTATTACAAGACCTCGTTACTTTTGTTTCGTTTTCCATCGTTAACGCGCGTATATGCACACACACACACACACGGCACACACTGACGCGAGATGGCCCATTTGGGACAACGGTGTGCGAAAGGACAGTCTTCCTCTCTTAAATCGCCGCGAAAAAGAGCAACAGTTTCGTAATGAAGCGACGAATAACGGCGTGAATCTTCACCGCCGAAATTTCGCGACGAACTCTCTCCCCGCGTATCATCCGCGGTGACTTATGTGGAAAAACACATTTGAGAATTTCACATTAATTTTTCGATATAAGTCATTAACATTTCGTACGATTCGTGGCTCATTTGGCGAACAATAAAATACGTGAAAAATATACAACGCGCACGTGCACGCTGAAAAATTTTGTGTTAAAAACGGTTCACTGTTTTGTGTTACTTTAACATGGAGAATGTGTTGAAAAAAATACACAAATGCAATGTTAAATTAACACATTCACCTTGTCAACATATGTTGAACATTTTAAACAATTTTTACTGCGTATAAAAGTCGTGCTTTGTATATAACGCAACAAAGACGGCTATATTTCCCGATAAAATTTCGATACGATCAAATCGCGTTTCATCGAATAACGCTATCAACTTTCACACGTATCGCGCATTTTTACCTATACGCTCCCGATAATCAATAACCAACGCGAAAGAGGAAAAAAGAGAAAGAAAGTAGAGAAACGGGCGAGTGAAGACGAGCCCGTCCTATAAATCGCGCTATCACTCGGCCAGGCAGCCAGTTTCGAAAGGTGAATATTTCGCGGAGCAAACACCGATAAGACCATCCTCGTTCCTCAAGTTCGCCGGAAACACTTTCCGGTGAGCGAGGTGTACAATTACTTTGCCGCCCTGAGTCCGCTATTCTCAGAGAGCCATTCGCCGTTCTCAACGTGACCTATCTCTGCTCGTAATATCGTTACAGTTACTTATCATCCTTAATGCACGCTTGGCACACACACCCGCCCGTGCGCGAAGTAACTATTCAGAGAAAGGATAGTCAAAGAACGTCTCACGGCAGTTAATCGCCCCCGCGAATTACATTTCATGAGTTCAAAAGAATTTTATGGCTATACTCGCCGCGGGGAACGATAACGGCGTAACTTGGAGAGGATTCTTAAGCACTCGACTGCATCTTATATACTTCATACGAAGGTAGACTGTTAAGCAATTTATTTACATTAACCTCTGCACACCTGGAAACTCGATGGAGAGTGTAATTTTAAATTGATGCTCGTCGCTTTAAATATTCCACGACTCGGCACGTCGATTTCAGACGAATTAAACGGGATCGGGGGAAATTTATTTTCCATAAAACTAAATCCCTCATCTCTAACGTTAATAATCGACCTCGCCTACCGGCGTTCCCTCGCGTCTTGCAGGAAAACGATCGTGCGAATTGCCTTGTTGAAGTAACAAGTAATGTAAGATCGCGATTCTAGAGTCTACGTAATAAAATACATAATCTTCTTACATATAAAAATCAAGAGATTCATTAATATAAATAAAACAATACGATTTATCTCACAATGAGGATCAAACGAGTGGCTTCTTACGTGAAATTACCGCGTACCAAAGAAGAAACTTGTCTTCGCAATCCCGAATTTCTCACACACAGTTCGGCGGAATGCATTCCCGGTACGACCTCTTCTCAGTCCCTTATCTCTCTCTCTCTCTCTCTCTCTCTCTCTCTCTCTCTCGCAGAAGTATCTCGTTTATCGGCGGGGTGATTTAAATTTTAATGATTCCGCGTCGGCCGATAAACTGCTTATACCACTCGCGTCGGTGTGACGCGGCAAATTGCAAAAATACAAGACAAACATTCCGTCGGCGTGCGCTCGACGTCGCTCGTAACCCACGGTCGTTATCGTCGCAGTTACGCGTGCGTTTTGCCCGGCGTAACGGCGGATTTTTATTGCCGCACGTGCACCGCCGTTACGTAATAACGTTGCCGTCGCTCGCGGGGAAGTCGTCGTGGCGATGGGTCCACGGTTGAAGACCGCGACAGGTAAGCGGGCCTTCGCCGTGCGAAATTGAAAGTAGTGATCGATCGCGCGTTTATTTTTTCGCTCCCCCTCTCTACCCCCTCCCCGAAAAGCGCCCTTCGTAACGATCCCCTCGCAGTTCGCGCCGGTACGGTAAATCCGGTCTTGTTCGTGAGCTCCAATTAAATCCGCAGATTATTATGTATATCGCGCGCGTCAACCCTCCCTCCGATCGCGCCGGTCACTCGTATATACACCGGCTTATCTCGTCGTGCGGAACTCGTGCACGCACGTGCATCGCTGAAACCGCTCGCGTGGGGGAGCTCTTGCGTGTGCCGCATGATCGACGCGCATAGAAAATACAAGCGAGAGTTCCCGGCTTCCACGTATCCGTAAGTTGAACAGCCGATACGCTCGGCGGTATAGAGGTGCGTGCACAGGTGCATCGCCGGCGCTCTATCCGCTGTACAACGAGCGTACGACGGGTCTATTTACGTCGCTTATAGCCGTGGTAAGGCTGCTATTCCGACTTCGTCTAGGAGAAGTTGCGTCGCCGCGGTTTATTTACGTAGCCGACTAATCGTTTTCTGGAATTTTATCACTGCGACTTGTTCCCGAGCCAAGTCCGCGGAAACGGGCCTTTAAACATTCACGACGTGCAGGTGCGTCCGATGAAGAGCACCCGTGACGAGAGAGAGAGAGAGAGAGAGAGCGTAATACGTGCACGACGTGTATAGTTTCACGCGACTTTAGCCCTCTGTTTGTCGAAGAACTCGATTACGTCGCGTACAACAGCTCATACAAGAGAGAGAGAGAGAGAGAGAGAGAGAGAAATACCATCAGCGGGAATTTGACGTCTCGACGACATCACGTGCTTCTCAACATCGTGGAACAAACATTAGCCTCGTAAACACATTACGGGAGAGGTATTTTTCTGCGATCCGTCTAATTGTGTCTCGAGATAAGAGACCGAGATAGCTAGCTATCGTCGCCGTATTAATTCGACTTTACGCGCGATTCGACGACACGACGAAACCGTGTTTGTTCGCCGAGTCGCTCGATCGCACGCAAGTGCCTAAATTAATAGCGTTGATTTACGACGACACATCGGCGGTGTCTCAGCGGGGAGCTAACATCTCGGCGGATCTGTGTCTTATACCTCATTCGGCCGTGATATTCCGCGTCGTCGGGATGTATGCAGGTATGCATGACGCGGAGAGAGAGAGAGAGAGAGAGAGAGACATCTGGCAGGCCGAGCGTGCGCATATGCAAACCATACGGCTGTATCGATAGGTATATTCTGTCAGGCACACGTACGCATACCACACGTGCAGCTGCAAATGTACGTCTGGCAGCGATGATCCGATAGCGCGTTCGCTATTCATGAGAGCCTTATTAGCGGTAACGGACATGCGTGTACGCATTAAGGCACATATTTGGCGAGTCGTTAGCAACGTCTGCGCGAGATCCGCGAGAACGGTATTGACACGCGCAGCAGCCTCGGATCTGGTGTCCTTCGCCGGCGAGGCTTAATGCGACTGCCACGGCGATGCAAAACGCATTAATCGAAGCGGCTATCGAGGAGGCGGGTGTGCCGAAAGTGCGAAGGGATGAGAAGAGAGACTCCCGTCATTATAACCCCTGAGGACAAACTGAAATAGCTCCGATGCTGCTATCAACTTACAGTTCGTCGATTTCTTCTCAATAATAAAGAAACAAATAAACGTCCGCCTATCGCCTATCGAATCGCTATTCTCTCCCGACAGAGGCGCTGCGTTCCGATATTCACTGCCGGCATTGAAAATCTATAGTAACATGAATGATAGATCGTCAGTACCGCCAGTGAGTGTCGGAATTCGGCCAGAATAAAGTTAACGGCGCGCTGTCTGGAAATTTTTCACGCTTTCCCGGTTCACCTCGGCGCATAATTGCCGTCGTCTATGCATCCGCGCGAGAAACGAGATTCGTGTCGCACGCACGTGCGATCGTCTACGGTGTGTGCATAGCGTACGTTTCCATTATCGCGCCGGCCTCCGTAGAACGGCGTGGAATACAGAGATCCAGCCGTACGTGGCCGGACATCGCAGGCGTGCCATAAGTAGCTGGCGTGTGTGTACGTTCCTTCGGGCGCGCGCAGCTGCATCGATACCGTAACTGCGGCAGCGGCTCGTGTGTGCTCTCTCTCTCTCTCTCTATTGGTCCGGCCGCCGCTAGGCTGCTATCGCGGTGGCCCATAAAGTTCGAATGGAATTGGAATACAGTGCCGACCAATGTCACACTCGTGTTACGTGGCTCGCTGCCGCGGCGCGCGTACAACTTCATTAAAGTGTCCTAACGCCGCGGCCGGGCTCGCGTTTCGTGGCGATATAATGCGACGCGGCAAGCGGCGCGCACGGACGACGACACGGCCGACGCCGCTCCGAACACACACGGAAGTGCGATTGCACCGGCGGAAAATGCCGTCGGCACGTCGCGTGCACGAGCCGTGATTTGCCGGGGTTCTATTACTCGTCCCCTCGCGAGCGACAAATTTGTCGTAAGCAACTTTAATGAAGCCGACGAAACGGCGACGCGGAGATCAAGGGAGTCGCTTTTGGCAGCGGACGCGCCGGTAAGCGCGACAGTTTGCCCGTTGCCAGGAAAGACGGGTAAGTTCGTGGGAAAGGCCTTTGAGAGACTTGTCTCACTTTGCTCGGCGAGCCAGCCTTTCGAATGTTCGCCCCGTTTGAGGGCCGAACACGGCGCGCTGTCTCCGCTTTCCAGGAGACCGCAGTCGGAGGGAAGAAATATCATTCGAAATCGTCGGGGCGATCGATGGAAAACCCTGCCGGGGAAAAGTTCCAGTCGCACAATTGGCCCCGCCGCCGCGGAACGCCCGACTTTTATACCTTCGCTTACGCTTTTATCCGAGCTTTTACTCCGAGCACTCCGATATCACGCTCTGGCCCGCGCGGTATCCGCGCGCTTTTCTTAAATCACTTTATGCACTCCGGGCGAACGTGACGAACAAACGAGCTACACGTTCGATCGCCCGCCTGCAATGTTTATCGTCCCAACTCGTAGCACCCCTATCGCGCTGCTCGTTGGCTTTAATGTGCGGCGCTTTATCGCGAGTCATTGTTAAATAATCGCCGGAATGTCGCGAGACGATTGGGTCGTTATGCGCTCGCATACCTATCCCGTGGAAGCACGCCGGCTGCGATGCGCCGGCGGAGCGTCGCAATTTGCAACGCGGCTGCAATCGAATGCTCGTCCTAAGAAGACGAATGCTCGCTATGTAGCCGGGTCAGGGTAATCCTGATGGCTACGATTGACCCACATTGATCATCCACGCCGGTCCTTGGATGGGCCGGGATAACGAACAGTCACCGGAATTCCACCGAGACGCACGTTAACAGTGCGCCGCCGACGACATTCGGGGGAGGTATGCTCCGTTCAGAAAAGCCCGATACCGCGACGATTTATGATCCGTGACGGGATCGCGAAATGCCCTCGCTGAAATGGACACGCCGAGCGTCGGATACAAACGATCAAGATCGGCGGGAGGGAAGGCGACTCAGCGTTTTTACCAGCGTGGTTTCTATCGAAACTCGAATGCGATATCTGGCCGTCTGGTGCGGTATATATCCGCAGGAGGAACGAATTCGCGAAACGATCGTTTCGTCTGGATCCTCTCCTCCTCGTCGAGAGCGGGGTAACGAAATTAACCCTGTGCGCCGGCCTCCCCCCCTCTTCCCGTCGCGTTAAATGCGTCCCGCATAATGTTCCCCTTTAATTTCAATCTAGAGCGGATTTTAATTAAGGACGTCGCGCGTCGATGCCACGGAGTCACGCGCGATCGGAGGAATGCGAGCAAAAAGTGTGGCACGTTTGCATGGGAATATGTAGGCGAGCCAATGAGTTCTCATGAGTGGATCAGGGCCGCGCATCACAATGAACCCTGATCAATGAAACAGGAACGTGTACGCGCCGCTTGATATGCGCGAGTCAAGCTCGTTTACGCGCGCGCTAACGATCGGAGGAAGACGCGAGGGAACTAGCGCCAAGAGGCCCGATCGTCGGCGGAATGTAAAAATACCGTAAACGCGGGGAGCGCGAATCGGCACAAGCGTATGCGCGTCGCTATATTTAGCGGGTACGTAGAATCGAGTTCGAATTAACTACCGGAGGCACCGGCTAACGTATGCTCGCGAGCGACAACCTCGCCGTTCCACGTCTCTCCTTCTCTCTTCCGTGTCAAAGAGAGAGAAAGAGAGGAAGAGAGAGAGAGAGAGGAGGAAGGAGGAAGGGAGAAAAAGGTAGAGCGAAGGCGTACGCGAGTTCGCGTTAGCTCTGATCTATAGACTCGGTGAGAAACTCTATACAATGTGGCTACGAAGCTAAATGGTTTTGCCAATAATGAACGAGCAATTATTTATCGGTGCTATAATTCAAGTTTATAGTGGACGAGGTAGAACTTATGTCTATAAGAGAAAGAGAGAGAGAGAGAGAAGGGTTGCACTGTTGCAAATAAGCGGCACGATCGATACTATGCATAGTAGACTCGCTCGAAATGGAGCATAGCAGAATTGATAGCCGCCGATCGGCGAGCGTCGTTGCGCAATTTTCGAAAGCGTGTAAAAATATTCGGACGGAAATAACCCGACGACGTGTGTGCGCGAATGCGCGGCTTCCGCGGCTGCGGAAATAATCAAGATTGAAAGAGCGTGCGCATTCGGTTGGTCGTACGTGCGATTTAAAGCGACAACAAATCTCATTAGGGACCGGGCTCGCCCGTAGAAATAGTCGGAGGACCGTGGATCGCAAATCTGCTTTATCGCTTCACGGGCGGCAGATTAATCCTCCGAGGGGTGGCATCGACCGTCGGATATATTCAGCTTCGCGGAGGGCTTGAATAAAAAGGATTTATTTTTGCACCGCCCGCCGTATTCGAGCAGCGGCCGCGTTTCTCTTCCTTTACACCGACGAGTACGCGCACGCTCCAGCACCAAATCCTTCTCCTTCTTCATATCCTTCTCTTTCACGAGTCACCCTACGTATATCTTTTTTATTCTCCCCCTCCCTCCCACCNCCGCCGCCACGTTGCCGCGAGAGTGCGCGCTCCCGAAACAAATCCGACCAATTCGGCCGTGCAACCGTTTCGCATTCGAAGGAGGAACTCGTTATCGAATCAGCTATTATAGTACGGGGGACCCTTCTTCTATCTACCTTTCCGCCGATAGCCCGCACACGTATACGTCGATACGCTGCACGCGTGTGCAATATTGTTGGAACTCGTTCGGTAACGTATATATCACCGTCGACCCTGCATCGACCTTCGATCGGAATGAAATCCGGGGCTCGATCGAAAACTCTTATCTGACCGCGCGTGCCTTTCTCCTCCAGGCCGACCGTCGTTTCTCTACCCGTGATGCCATGAGCTCTCCTCCGTAAATGATCGTGTTCAAAATCCGGTCTGATATAATGTATCCTTCGTGCGCGCGCGCGAGGAACACAGAGAGAGAGAGAGAAAGGGGAGTCTTTGAGTTATCCCGTTGGAATACGGATTACGCGGATTCGCGGAACAACGTTCCCGTAGGTAGCTAACAAACGGCGATATAATAACCAACTCTCTCTCTCTCTCTCTCTCTGTTTTATTCGCTATTTAAAATTTAACAATCGCACGCATACACCATTCTCACACAAACGCCACTTGGGCGGAAATCGCATTGTCTAAAGCCCTGTCAACGTAACTCGCGTAACGCAAGACGCAGGCCGCAGACGCAAGATAACGATCAGCAAACGCGAAGAGACGGGGCTTTACGAGTTCGCGCCAACCACGCTTTATTGTGTAAATTTAGGCTTCTCGTCGCACGATAGCTCGACTGGAAGATCAATCGCGAGATAGAACGCTGGCGTGTCATCGGTGGACGATCGTTTAATCGAGCTCCTCAAGCCACGATTTCCGCCCGGGACGGTCGACAGTGTCCGGACCGGCAAACGTTAATTTAACGCCACGTTTCCGAGAAATCCGTTTTTGCGAATCCCGCACTTGGGTTAATTGCTAGGCCGGAGAGCGCGGGGGGGATCAGAGAACGGCCGGGGTGGGACGGCGGAGGGTGAATGAAATCGCTATCAGAAAGCACAGGTGGGGTGGTACCCTTACTATTAGCGGGCGCGATAGTGCCGCGCGTATCGGCTCCGGTCGCGTGCTCTTCTCGCACCCTTCGCCCGTACCACCACTACTATTACTGCTAACTACCATTGCTATTCGGCTGACTTGGATTTAACTCCCTGCCACCCCCCCTCCCCGCTCCTGAAGTTTGATAATAGCGTCCCATCACAATAAATCGTCTCGTCTATTTCATACTAGATTTTCACATTAGCCGGAACGTTTATCAAGCTACTTTGACGTGATTATGATTAACGATGATTAATCGTCACGGTTGTCACCTTGCCTCTTGCCCTCCCGTCTCGCGAGATATTGTTTACGGACTCATTTCCCGTCGTTAAGGGCGCGCGGGGGCGATGATAAGTCGGCGCGTGGTGTTTGCATAGACGGAGAATAATATTGGTATTTGCAATATGGTTTATTTGAGGAGCTGCGTCTCGTAAGGAGAACTTGTTCTCCCGAGAGAGGCGTAAAAGTTAGAGGCGCGATTTTCTCATTGTTACTTATCGGAACTATCGCAACGTGCGAAGATAACGGTCGTTGCGTTTCGCAAGAAGAAATTAACTAGTTGGTCCGCGATACACACGGTGCAAGGTTGAGAAACGCGACAAGTGATATCTACGTAGATAATAGGCAGCACATAAAATCTCGACTTTAAGTAGATGGTGGTAGCGCTGAGTATTTTCAGTGGCGCATCGAGGGGTCATTCATAAATTTAGTATCTCAAGAAAAATTACGTTCCTAGCGAAAGCGAAGAGGCCAGCCGACAAAATGTATCGATACATCGCGATAATAATTCAGAGTGAATCTCAAATCCTGGCCCGGCGGTATCGCGCCAATCGGTGCGGCGAGTGCGGGCGTAATTACGGGCGCGAAGAAAGTGCGTTATCCGAGAGCGTGCGCACACCTGCATCGCGGCAGATCAGGTCAGGCCGATTAAACGAGACCCATTGTCTCACGATCGCGGAAAAGATACGCGCCGGCACGGCGAATGAGATCCACGTGCCGTGTCGTACTGCGCCGTGCCGAATTCGCGCGAGTACCCACGCCGGTTATTACCGTCCTTGCGATTCATGGTAATTACGCTGTCTTCGAGACAACGACAGACGGTCCGAAGGGGGTCCGCACGTGGAAACAATTTTGCAATATCTCAGTCGCCAGAGCCATTTTGCCATTGTCACCGCAACGGTGTTGCGCGCGTCGAGGCTCACGAAGCCCGCGCAATTCGCGGAGGAAGCGACCGTTTTGCGAAGGTTAATACGTGATATCCGCGTGTAGCGCGGGGATAAGTCAGATCCATCCGAGGTATTTACAGCCGCGGATATTACGGGCCGAGGAAGACGACGGTTTCATCAATGTCGCGGCACCGATAATTATGGAATTGCCTCCGCGAATTAAGCGGTCGAATTACACACGACGCGAGTAAGATACGGCGATCAATTTATTTCTCGATATTCCTCGACCTTATTTCCGCGTCACGGCTGCGATACGGCGAGCCGAGGTATAACAAGGTAAAAAATAACGATTAGCCCGATCGCATTTTTGTCGAGGGAGAATCGTTTTTAAATTCGCCGGACGGCCCGACGCAGCTGAAGGAATATTAAATCAGCCGAGGACGCCGATCTCCTTTGCATCGAATTTAAGTCCGCCTAATGATCGATCGGTTCAACGTAATTGCGCTATGTTCGCGGTATGAGCGGTTTTTTCATTACGTCGTTAAAAAATGTGTCTCGCTCTCGTTATCAGTCGCGACGATACACACGCACGCACGCATACACACATTTGCGCGCAAGCGCAAGGGTATACGCGATCGATTATGTGCCTTCGCCACGAGGAGATCGACGCTCGTGATACGCTCGGCGGCTTTTAACGAACTGTCGTTAGCTCTTATCGCGCGATCTGAAGTGCCGGCCCGCAATCTGCCGTTATCGCGATGAAAATTCATTTAAACGACAGACGCGATTATTCTGCGCGAGTCCGCGCCGCTATTGTGAAGAGTCCGCTCGCATGAATCCGCGGGATGCGGCTTATAGGTCTTCGGTCCGATTTCGACGGGTTGATGCGTCTAATGCATTTTTGAACCGACTCTGTCGTGCTAAAATTGTGCATTGTGACAGAACGTTTGGTCAGTTTTATTGCTCGGGATATCGAGCGGTAAGGTAAATGTATTAATGCCTGGACACGTGCCAAACTGCGGACATTCTTGTTGTTTTGGCTTTAAATATGAAAATTTAAACATGAAGTACTTATATATATTTAATACATGTATTCATAATATATATTCTATGTTGAAAGTTTGAATATTCGTATTTTAAAGACCCAAACAACAAGAATGTGCAGAATGAAGTACGCGTCCAGGTATCGATATTTTTAACTTGAGCATCGGTGACGTTCGTTCAGAAAAAATAGGATTCTGAAATGAGCGTCGAAAAGACGCTTCCATAATGATACCACATTGACATTCCCTTCTTCCAGTAGACTTCAAGCTTCACCGGGAAAATATCGGGCCGCTATTCTATTAAAAGTTGCTTTGTTCGAAATAGACGTCGCTCGGAAAAATATCGGCGCGATACCGTAATGATCGTGACGCGGAAAATTTCCGCAACCTCAGCGTGACATCGCGCTCATCTCGGCGGTTTTGTACTTTACTTTCGTGTGAAATTTCGCGCAACGCGCGCCCGTGGAGAGCGAAAGAAGAATATCGAAACGTCGGAGATATCGGGCTTTTATGTTACACACATTTTATACTTGCCGTGCATTAAACCGCGACTACGTGGGTACGAACATAAACGTTTAAGTACTCGTTCGACAGCGGATAACCAGTTACTTAGATCCGATAAGCGCGTTTTGTAATGCGAGTCGTGACGAATCGCGCCGGGATAATATCAGGCTCCGGCGTCCCTCGTATGTTTTATCGGTGAAAAGTGGAGCGTAATATTTATAGGCATGACAGCCATTCTAATTCCAGTGCGCTGTGTTCTTTCCCCCTGTCTTCAGTTAAAAATAACCAGGATTCTCTCCACCGTGTCCCCTCTCCCCCTTTCGACGTGTTTCGCGAACGTGAGGTATTTACTACGATTTTATTACTCGTGAAATTACAGGATCGTTGCGCCGTCGTTCAATAAATCGCGACGATAAAAATGTGAATGTCCATAGAGGCGCTGCGTGAGGAGGGATCCCTTCTGCGAATCGCGGCGGCGAGGATTCCTTTTGCCGCCCGGAGATATTCAAGAAATTGGCGACAACACCATTTTATTGGCGCGTCGCTAAAATACGACGGCGCGATAAAGATCCGTGCCTTTATGATTGCTATTGTCCGTCGCAATGCGTTGCGTATAATCGCGGAATTCTTTCGCATTCTCGCGGATCATCGCACGCTGGAGCGAAAGAGGAAAGAAATGTCGGCAACGATTATATATGAGCGATTATATACGTATATATACACACGCTGTGCATCCCGGGGCCATAATTATTTGCCACGGTTATTTCCGTACACACACACGGTTATTACACCGTTATTCCTCTCTACAAAGCGCCTCCGCGCAAAAGTATTTTCCATTGTTCGCCCTTCCGTTTTACCGAATTCGCTTTGCCTCAAATCCGACGCGAACAAAAATCTCATTATGTAAGGGTGCAACGTAAACGAGTCGTCATTTTCAAACCTCATCCGGCCGAGCCTTTGGCTAAACGTTCCGCGAACCTTCCCACATATCCATAGCCCTTAACATTCCCCTGCCCATACCCGCGCATGCCTTCGGTAAATCCGAAGGCAGGAAAAACGGGTCGGACGGAATTTCCCGGCGCGATTCGACGTCCCTTTTATCGGGGCGACGGAGTCAATCGGTCTCATTCAACGGATCCCCCTTTTTTTGCCCGAGGGAGCGGGAGATGCGGGCAGGGATGTGGACAGAAAAAGACGGGGAGGGGGTATCGAAAGACGGGCGCAGGTCCGATGTCAGCGGATACCGAATTCACCCTTCGCGCCCTTCGATGCTCCGCCGCCCCCCGACGGATCGTGCCTCCGGCCAATCCGAAATCACATTAAGTCCGTCTCGATGCGTCCAGTCAAAACTCCAATTTAAAAGTTCCTGCCAGACTCACTCTCTCTTTCTCTCTTCCCTCGTTCTCTTACCTTCCTTCTTTCTCTTTTACTCGTTGTCTCTCTCTCTCTCCTCATCACCTCTGCCTTTCTCGCTCGTGGCGCGGCTCTCTTCAGGCAGCCGGAATTAGAAATACCGAAAATAGTTCTTCATCGACCGCCGACTAATTCCGCCGTGCCTCGCGCGTACGCACGTACAAGAGACGCGCGTGTGCGTGCGTTCCACCCTTTCCCTTCAGTGTGGCGGCTCTCGGATGTGTGTGTCTGTGCGTATACGTGTACCGATCACGCGAGCGAGCGAGCTTTTACACAGCTGGCTCGAGGGGCAGATCGAGGAACTCTGCGATTGGCCGTTACGACGCGGCCGCATTATTGGCGCATTCCGCTCCATGACAGGTTGCTTCGGGGCGAGAGAGCTTCGGGAGGATGAAAGCTTGCCGACAGGCGCTCCCGCCGACCTGGAAGCTCGCCGGAACTTTTTCGACCAATTAATGAGATCGCCGCGCGGAACGGCAGAGACGTGGGTGGCGCGTTCGGACTCGCTCCGTATTCTCTCTCCTCCGGGCGAGATTATAGCAGATTCCCGTGACTTAGCCCGCGGGATTGCCAGTCGATATTTCCACTCGACAGGGGGGGGGGGGGGGGGNGGGGGGGGGAGGGGAGGAGGCGGACGCGACAATTGGCGGCGCGCGCTTAACTGATAAAACTCGCGTACACTTTGCTCCGCGGAAAGTTATTTCTGGCCTCGGTGATCTCCCGGCCAGGTATCTCTCGCGGGGATGTAAAATTAAATCCTGTTTCAGAGAGACGCGCGGATCGATATTCGATTAGTCCTGGATCGGATAAGACTTTATAATTGGTTCGCGCTCAACAGATGAAACTCACCTTCGTTTCCCCGAAAGGGCCGGGTCGCAATTACCACGTTAAATTTTTATGCGCGACGTTACCTCCGCTTGTCCGATTTCACAAATTCTATACATGGTCTCTGTGAGAAAAAAAACAAATAAATAAAGCGAATCAAGGAAAAAAATTTCCATTTTATTTTGCAGCGAAAACATTTTTATCTAAAGCTCGGAATGGATATAACGAGCGATGTCGATGCACAAGCTCGATTGATCCGGGGAGAATTGAGAGTGAACTTGCATTGTAAAATCGACAGAATTTGTTTTGCTGCAAAAGTATGCAATACACATGGCACTCGAACGAAAGGCGAAGGAAGTGCGCAGCACCTTTTGCAATCCCGTTTACGGCGAGAAGAACGAGAGGAACACGTCAGCGAATGCATCGGCGCGCGCGTTCCTCCGCTCGGCGGTTCTTGCGTGAGCTTAACTGCCGCCGACAAGAAAGTAAAGGATCATTTCCCGGCTCCCGGGAGGGCCGTGCAAGAAACGCGAGCATCTTGTACGCGAGAATAAGGAATAGCCGCTCGAAATAGACGCGGCGAGAAACGCGACGATAAATCAGAAAAGCGTCGCCCTCGCCGCCGCCGCTAGCAGCACTAATGCCCGATTAATCCCGCGGCGGTGAGAACACGGCTGCGAGACATCGGCGCGGAATATAAAATATGTAAGAAGTTTCCCTGCCCGGGCCGACAGAAAAAGCGGTGGGAAAGAAGATACGAAGTCGAGCCGAAGGACGTCGAAGAGTTTGGCGGAGCTTGGTCCGCGAGGACATCGCCGGCAGAACGTGCCGTGAAAGAGCAAAAGGGGACGCCGGGCGAGCGGAAAGAGAGAAGAGAGAGAGAAAGAGGGGAGAGAAGAACTAGAAGTCCGTTGTTTTCTCGGCAAACAAAAATCCCACATCGAAATGAGTTTAAAATCGCCGCGTAATCCGCGGCCGACCCTTCGAACCCTCCTCCGCGTCGGCAAGCCGTCTTAAAGTTTTCCGAGACGGACAAGACGACACGGCAGGATCCTGGCGGTGGCGCAATATATATATATATATATATATATGTATATGTTGTGTCGCGGAAATGTCGTTAGGAGTGCTTCCTCGTCGAATGGAGGAGAAATCCCATTAAATCAGCGAATAAGGAATAGGGAATGTCAAAACTTTTCACGACGACGCAACGCCCGGCACCGCCGACGTTATTCGTTACCGCGCGATGATTATTCGCGCCGTTCGGAATTTCGGAATCCAACTTTGGTCTTTTGTCGATACCGAGTTTATCGTAGCGATGATAAGCATTCCCCGCCCCCGGGAATTTGCATGAAGCCGAGATTGCGTAAACACAGCTCGTTTCCTGGGCTATTTAAAGATGCCGAAGAGATACTCGTTGTATTTTTCGCTGCTTGTTGATTTGTTCGAAACTTCGTTATCGAAGGACGATGGGGGAAACGGGACCGCCATCATGGATTCTCGGCCGCAGAAACACGAGAGCGCGTTCGGTTCGTCGCACGAGACTCCGCAGCCCCAGGTTTGCAGAGTACACACATTCCGCGAACGTCCGACGATAATTGTTTCTTACAAAAATAGACCAGCCGACGCGCGTTAGCGTTTCAGAACTTTAATCGTACCGGATCGTGGTGGAAGCGCTCTCGCAGGCGGTTTCCCCGTCGAGTTCATTAAGTTAGAGTTAGGACACCGTCCGCCATTAATAAGGAACTCCTATTCTTCTCACCAAGTCTTAACTGTATATCCGTCTCTTTTTAAGTTCAAAGTGTTACGCTAGTTCGGTAAAAAAGAACACCTAATATATACACATCTCTTATGCAACGTCCTTTGTTAATATTATATTCCGACCTTATGTGTCGCTTCTTCGCTTTCCTTTCCTCCACCAACTACACAATTAGACAGAAGAAAAGCACCACTGTCTGTAATGCCCTCTCTTACTAATACCGGCTTCAGTCTGTTCTGTCTATACGCCTATGGTTGGTACATCTTCTCTCTCACTCCCACTCACTTCTTCCCTATTAATGGCGGACGGGTATTCCAGCAATCATCAGGAATCATCACGCGGTGTCCTAACTCTTACTTGAGGAACTCTAGTTTCCCGGAACGATGTAAACCGCAGGTATATCGCGAGGTTGCGCGCGGTAGCGATCAACAGCGGCCACGGCAGAGATCAACGATCTCGTGGAACGAACGAGGCGTGGTGGATGGGTAATGAAGACGAAGGTGCAAAGGTCCATCGCAACCAGCGGGGTATTAGATTATCGGCTGTATTAGACGTAGATCGAGAAAGGGATTGCTCTTTTCCCTCTATCCGCGGGGCTTCCGTGGTCGCCGGTAATCGGATTGTTCTTCGCCGACCTCTCGCTGGCTGCGTTACCAGAGGAATCTTCGAGGCGTAACCGGACGCGATTGTGTGGACAACGTCAAACCTCATTCGACGGTCGCTGCCTTCTCATGGGCAAGCGATAATTGGATGTCGCTGATGAGACCGTGGGGTTAACGCGCGATCCAAACGAGCTAGAAATAACCGTTCGCGCGCACTCGCAGCTGCGAGCGATAGCGTGTAAAAATAAACGCAATTTCGAAAATATGTTTGATATGCGGCATGTATGAGTGAAAATAGAGACTGCACAGCGGCTTCCCCGTTGAAATTGATTTTTCAAACGTCACTTTGCTCTGTTTTCATGCTTGAAAAAGCTAATGTTATATGTTGACGAAGTATTCTTCTAATTTTTTGTTTTTCACACAGAAAACATATAAAAAAAAAATATCCGAGAGTTTAATTTTTTTTTCATATTTACGATGCGTGTATCGCGCGCGCGTCGAATTTTATTTCGACAGCGCAAATAACGGCGCTGTCGAGATTATGTATCGCAAAGTTACACAGTAAGATCGAATCTCTAAACATAGGTTCCCCGATGTCTCTTCTGTTTATTAGATATCAGTTAAATCAGGAGGGACGAGACTATTCTTATCTATTTCGTAGACGCCCACGACGTTGGCACGCGATCAACATGTTTTTAGGAAACGCGCAGATATTTTCTACTCCAACGTTTTGGCTCTGAACTAACCTCTTCTTGGAGAATAAAATACTGGCGCCGAGATGTCTACGTTGGAAAGTTTTATGTCTATATTAAAAATAGTTTTATATCGTGCCGCGTGATACTCGACGGCGATACAAATCATGCGTATCTCGCGAGTGTACGCGTGTTTTCTCGTTCTCTTCTTTTCTGAAGCACGATAGCTACCTCGCCATTATCTTGCTGCGCGGTGAAATAGTTGTCAAAAAATTTGCCAAAAGCGTGGAAAACCGCGGGACGCGACGGATTGGACGAAACAAGCTGCGCATCGAATATTGGGCGAAAGCATCATCACTGCACGCATATACGAGAGTGAGCATTTACAGTTTACCTTCTTGCGAATTCAGGGTTAATCTTCGGCTCAACGTTCAAAATATCTAGCCACATTTGCACGGAAAACCGGGCAAATTTGATGTGCATTTGAAAAAAAGAGGTACGTACCGGTAAACATTTCCGGCACTTAATACCACCTTTTTCGACGGGAAATTCGGGCTTCTCGCACTTTTTCAATTTTGGATCGATCAGTAGTTGCGACGTGATCTAAACACTCACACACAGAGTGTACCGTTGAACGGAAAAATTATGAATCACGCGACCGCTTTCCTTGTGCGAGACGGACGTATTTACGCAGATGTACACCAATGATTTGTCGAGCTCGCGCACAAAAACAACCGGCACTTCAGCTGTGTCTACTACCGCGACGCCACATCCCTTACTTATCTTCGCAGCATCTGTCCGTTGTAATTTGTCATTTTCCAGCTGTGTTCCAGCGAACGAGCGAATTTACTGTAAGGTATCGCTTGCGTAGGCGCGCGTTTGCACCCTCGCTGTCTCGCGGACGATTTATAACGCGAGCTCGCCTGTGCCGCTAAATTTCTATTTGACATACATTTTTGAAAAACGTGCGTATGCTCACCGCGAGATAAACGCGAGCGTGCCGCTCCTTATCAAAAGGTTATCCGCGAGAAGTCATATCTATTGCTATTTATCATTTTCAGATCCCGCATTACCCCCTGCAATTACCCACCGGGATTCAGGGAGGAATTGTGAAATTTGAAGTCATATGTTGCTCGCAATGCAGAAAAATATGTACCGCAGGTAAATATTACTTGTTTCAAGTATTTCATAAGTTTATATGTTCGCAAATATATGATAAGTTCATTACAGCATAAGCGTCAAGTTTATTCAAAATATATTCCAAGCCAAAATATATCTCGGTAAATTTAATATTTCGGTCTAGCTATTCAAATTAACCGAATTTAACTATTTTTTTTTTCAACGAACCTTATAATATTTTTGAAGAAAAAATAAATTCTTCTTCTGAGTCATTTTTCTTAGCAGTAGAATGATGTTTCTTTCCATATGGCATTTTTCACAAACTTTAGATTCAATCGCAATTAATTCACCGTCGATTGTAACTATATTCCAACAAACGCATCTTCTCGACAAATTTTACACACTAACCAACCAAAGAAGATATCGATGGTCGAGTGTCGTGGGGTCTAATGAACCCTGTATGACTCGTACTCACAAAGTGTTAACGGTGGTTGCGAGTCAAGCGGGGTTAAGCATTGCGCAAAAGTTGCGCAGACCGCCTGTTCGTACATTGTACGCGCAAACTCGCGCGAAATTAAATACACGCGATTGAAATCACCGGACCGGAGAATATTAAGACGCATTTTTTAAGCGCGTCGCGTTGGCCCGTCCGTGGTGATGCGGCTACGCCACCCCGCGCGTGTACGCGAGATATTATTATCCGCAAGAAATCTTCCCGACAGGAATGCTCGTTGGGTCAACCTATTAATCCCGGAACAGCGACCGCGGCGGCAACGATTCGGCGGAATGCTGCTGGGCCATTACGCCCGACCACCACCACCACCCCCGCCGCCAACAACCACCACCGCCATCACCACCATCCCTTCCCTCCTCCTTCTTCGTCGTTTTCTCCTCTTCCTCCTCCCGCTGCGTTAAGCCTGTCCGTCGTAAATGAGGTATAGCCGCCGCTCAAGGATATTTCCCGGATCAAGCGATTGACCTTGAAACGGCGCAACAAGGCTACGCGGCGCCGCCGCCGTTTGCGGAATCGAACGAGGCGCGTGGTCAGCGGAACCTCTCACGGAAGAGGGCGGAAGAACCTGCGGCGCCGAGCCGAAGCGGTAGGCAGGGCCGCGAGACGTTGAAGAGGGTCGAAGTCGTATCTCCGAGGGAGATCGATCGTGGCCCCCAGGAATCTTAATGGAGCCCGGGATTACCGGCCTCGCGGACGTGAGGGGAGAGAGTAGGTGAGACAGAGAGAGAGAGAGAGAGATGGAGGGAGAGAGACCTCGCTTCTCCGGGCAAACAAACGTAATTGCACGCGAATCTGCCCTCGCCCTCCGGCGCACACGGCTTATACGGTGATCGCCTGGCCGCGTCTCGCCTCACTTCGCCTCCTCTCGGTCTCGCCGACCGCCATTACGGTGACTATGATTTAATCGACGTGGCGGCGTAAAATTATTATCGGTAGCACAGGTGGCCAACGGTACCGCGAGTGCGCGAGGTCGCCCGGAGAAACGGTGCTGCGTCCGCAATGCTGCGAGAAACGCGTCGCGCGCGGAAGAACGTTGCGCAACCTGCCGGTGAGCCTCGTCACAGCTTCCTCGCTTCATCGAACGGAATCGGTAGTGATTTTTTTTCAGTTTCCGCAACGGGAACGAATTTGTAGAATTACAGCATCGAAATGCAAACGCGAAATGAAACTCGCGATCCTTTGAATTTTGAACGAAAAAAATGGGAGTGCTCAGTCACGAATATTCGATTTGAATGATACTAAGCTCCCGAATTAATTTCTCACGGTATCATAAATTACCGGGATTTCGTGTGATACTGTGTTAAAAGGAAACTCGGCGAAATGTTGATCGCACGTCGCGTTCGGACGGAAGAAACTGTTTTTGCGCAGAATCCGTACGGATACGTAACTCGCGCATTTTTTCTCGGTGGGTGAGCGCCATATGTAATGATACTCATCGAAAGTGTACACAGTCCGTCGTATCTGTCGCACGCTTAAAGGACCCCGACAGTGTCGCGTCGACCCGCCTTATGCTTTATTCTGACCTCGCATTTATGACGCTTCCGAGTAACACAGTCGATGGGCTGTCGCGAGAATCGCGGGCGCAAATGCACCAGGGAGATTAATCACGCGATAACACCTTAACGACTCTCGTGTGACAGAGTCCCTAACCCCTATACCTGTCTTCTCCCCTGTCACACCTCCGACATCACCGATAGCCGCTGCGATGCTTAAAACATCGACGACCTTGCGTTCACCACGATACGAACACACCGCGGCGGTGTCGTGCCTCTCGTTTACACAGGCCACGCCGGAGATCGATAACAACTTTCGTCATTCGCGGGTCACTTCATCAAATTCTAAGGGAAAAAACCCGAACGTCGTACTTTAACCTTGGAATTTTTCATATCGGACGTTTTTCGTAACGAAGCTAAAAATTAACCCTCATCCACCAAGGTACACGTGATATCTGACCGGTTTTCGATCAGGCATTTTTATTCTCACAATAAGTTGGAAAATATTTGAAAGTAAATAAAATCTATCGTGAAATATGTGAAATACTTGAAATATAAAAGTCTCGTCGATGACTCACGAAATCACAACATGCTACGTTTCACCAGCACGTAATACAGAAGCATTAGAATATGGCTGCGTTCGGATCCGATTCAACCTTGTTAGACGAGGGTTAGAATTTTAACCTCGAGAAGCTTAGCGCGCGGATATTTCAACGTCGCCTGTGATAAAAATGGCGAACGCGGCGCGTAATTATTTATACCGGAATGCCGCGAGATATAATTCACGAGATCTTCGGCGACACGAAATCGGACGGGTTGAGCGCGCAACCGTAGCACACGCGACGTGTTTGCCTATTCGGGATTAAAGCAGGAAGCCTGTGGTGGCACACAGGGACGAGGAACGCAGCTGCATCCTAAGGGCTGTTAATGATATTCGCAGGTGACACATCTAATTCAGTGACTGTGCAGGCCGGAAGCTGGATGTGATGCCGGCGCGGCGCGTTGTCATCGCGCACAATGAGGATAAACGAGAACAAACGGTGAGCGAGGTGAGAGGGCATGTTTGCATTTTCATGTCGTTGCCAGCGGCAGGAAATACGCGAAATTACAACGCGCGCGCACTGACTTGATAGTGGTACGGCCGGCGCGCATTTATACTTCCGAGCGAGCTTCCACACTGCCGATGAGGGAGGTAGTTTTTAAAGTAAATTAGTTAATTACGATGGTAATGCATGGAAAGTACTTCTCGTTCTTGTTTCGCGGCGCGGCGCAACGAACGCGGATAATTAATTAAATCCGTGGCGTTTACATCAAAGCACGGGCGAAGAGAAAGAAAAAGGGGGAGAGGGGAAGAGAGAGAGAAAGACGCTAAGTTATTACGAGTCTGTTTATGTTAGTCGGAAAAGACATAGGCAAACAGGCGGCTGCGAGAACATCAACGGGACGTGGAGCGATCGATAAATATCGAAGATCAAGTGGGGGGCAAATTGCGCTATCGATACGCCCGTGTAACCGTATAATCGACGTAGCGGTAGTAATAAATATTCGCAGTCCGCGGCGCAATCGCGGGGGGAGATTTTCAGGAAGGTATATTCATTTAACTTTGGCAAAAGCGGTCCCGACACTCTCGAGTGTCTTTTACTCGGATTCACAAAGGCGGAGAGAGATTGCGAACGGGGGAATGTACTTCTCCAGCAGGGAGAGCAAGCACAAGGTCGCGATGAATACAGAGTAGCTGGACCATTTCGCGCGACCTACTTGTGATTCTCCGTAATCGCAGCGAGCCATCTAATATCTTGTTTCTCGTCTCCGGCGTGTCGGGGGGAGAAACTGACACACACAGACACCGAGAAGAACGCCGCGAGAGAGACCCCGAGAGAAAGAGAGAACCGAGCAGCTCTCGTAGCTTTTATCGATCACTGAAATTTTGGCAATCTCGCCGAATTCGCCGGACAGATCCCCGCCGCTTTTTCTCCCTTCTCGCCGGCGCTTCTCGTCAGCGCTGTTTTCGCCGGCGACGTGTTACGTAAACTTCGCGGATAGCAAACTCGACGATTTGACGCGGCAAAGAATGCAGCCGTTAACGTCGAGTCGCGGTGCGAGCAAACAGACAGGCGGGCAGGCAGACGGATGGATAAGCGCAAAACCGAGATTAAACATCGACGTCCGCGATATCTGCGCGAAAAGTGAAGTCTCCCCCCCCCCTCCCCCAGGGGGACGACGATCGCTGCGAAGTCGCGATCAGCCGCGTATATTCCCGCCGTCTTATTCCGCGAGGAATATTTCCGCGCGGTAGAACGCGGGCCAGGCAACGTTGCGTCCTGAATTTTCAGAAGGACGAGGGCGAAAGCGTCCAACGCGACACGGGTAAAATATCCGCGCTCAACGAATTTCCAGGCTCTTTCAGTCCTCCTCTTTTGCCTGCCCGGCCGTTCGCTCGCCTGCCTACCGAGGGAAGTGAAAAAGGATAAGAAGCATGAAAAGCATCGCCGGCTCGTGGGCACGTTGAATGCTCGCGATGCGTTCGCGTACGTTCCGCGCGAGCTTATTTTAATTCGCCCGTTAGAGCAGCGGGAAAGAGAAAAAAGGAGAGAGAAAAGGGAGGGAAAGGAGAAGAGAGAGAGAGAGAATCGGACACAGCGAGACGCTTCACACATTCGTCGTGCCGTCCGAGTCGCTCTAATGTCGCGAAACCCGTTCTCAATTACGGCGGATGCTCCGCGCGTCGCCCTCGCACTACGTCCGCTACTCGACGACGATCTCTCGGCTTGCACGTGTGCGAATACCGCGTCTTCGCGCGGGGGAAACGCGATGAGCGAAACGGAACAAGCGACAGCTCCGGTGTCCGCGATCATCGCCACGACTCGCATGAAAGCTCCTCTGCGAAATAATCACCACCCCAATGAGGTGTTTTTAACAAGAAGGGCATCCTCGCTCCGTTAAATGTATCGAGAATATCCTCCATCCGTCCGTTCGCCGATACGTCACGTTCGTCGCGGATCGCGTCCCGCTCACTCCCGAGAGCGTTTTGCTCGGCGCGATAAGTATCGCCGGGAGTAGCAGACCGTCGGCGATACCGCCGCGGCGAGAGATCGTTTTCCTGCACTTTACGACACTAAACGGCGAGGTACGCCCGAAGCGAAATAATAACGCGTCGCAGGCGTGCGAGCAAGCGGCGAATTTGCGCACGGAACTTTCGCGATGGGAACTTTGCACGCAGGTGACGGCGCGTCGCGCGATTATGGACGGCGCGGACCCGTGCTTTTACGACGAGGATCGTTATCACAGAGATTGTTACGCCGTTGAAAATGACGTAATATAAAAGATTCTCAAGAACGTTAAGAGATAAGCGTCGGGTTCTTCTTTCTCACGAATATCGCTCTGGAAGCGCAGTTATTCTTCGTTAACGTAGTGGATGTCGCCGTCCGTTTTTTGATAGAGTGAAATTCTGTAATAATACATTGTCGATTGTTGTCTCGTTTTTTAGGCTATTTGCAGGAGGGGAATATTAATGTTGCGCGATATAACAGCCGTTCGCGAAATCGGAGAAGCGTGAACAAGTCCTCGGAGAATTTATGTATAATCGAGTGTTTTGAATCGAATTTTTCGTACCGGTTATGGTACGTAATAAATTATGGTGAACTTTGCTACATTATTCCGCTTCTTTTTTTCCGCTTCCTCGCTTTACGTTTCGCCGCTCTAGCCGAATAACTTTCCTGCGCACCATTCTTCGCCGTGGATCTACCACGTCCGTAATACATTTGCGGTTAATGTAAATTTAAAAGTCAACCTTTCACCTCGTTCTCGCGATAAAAATTCATCGCTCGGTTAGTCCTTCACTTTCATTAAGGATAATTAAACTCTCGCCGGCGTCCTTCGATAAAAGTGGAACGCTTGTTCGACGCGTCCGAGAATTTTCTAAAACCGTGACGACCGCCACGCGGAGATAGCTCGAAAAATAGACTTTCATTCACCTCGCATCGTTGTTCGCGTAAAATTGCGTCTCGCAGATTCGTAGGGAAAACGAAAAAAATTCCCCCGCGCGCGCAAGTTTCCTTTTACGATCGCTCCCGCCTGCCTAAACAGAGAGACACAATGCCTCTCGCATATGCGAAATTTTATGACCTCTCTATAAGATTTGAATTTTTCCCACTACATTTCTTCCTATTTCTTTGACTGTTTCTATCAGTTATTCGCTTTGGTGATATCTCGAAAAAGAGAGATATAAAGAGCAGGAGAGGAATTTCCAGTCATAGTGGCCTAATATCGTAAAAAAAGAAAGAAAGAAAGAAAGAATACATCTACGACTACCGTCCCGTTTTCTATCATTTCAAAATCTAATTCTTAATATAACGCAGCTTGTGTAACATCAGCGTTCGTACCTTATTAAAATCTTCTCATCATGAGCGTCGATCCTCGCGCGCCTGAAAATAATTTCTGTGCCGACAAGTTGCCGTCTTTTTTTTTCTCGGTGGTTCCTTTCGAGAGAAATAACGAGTGCCCTGTGAAAAGACCGACGAAGAAAAGCCTCGCGCATGGTCATGTGTAAGCACCTACCGTGCTGGTAACTGATGATCAAAGGCTTGAAAGGAGCCGCGTGTTTTCTCTAATTAGGCCGTGAATGCTCGGCAGCCTACTTTGATTAGGAAGTCGCCGAAGAAAGAGCAGCTTGTTGCGTCCGCCTACCATCTATCGGTCTCGCGGACGCTCTTACCCGACGTGACTCACGCGACTTGTACGAACGAGCCGAATTTTTTTCTTTTGGTCGCGCATAGGTAAAATTATCGTGGAGAAAGCGAGAGGGCAGGTGTGGACGCGATGAAAATCAACGCATACCGCACGAGACACCTTCGGCCGCTGCTTTCCTTTTCCCTTAACCGGATCATTGATAGCGGAGATAGAGAAATAGAAGTAGGCATCGGTATTTCCGGAGGAGGAGGAGACTCGAGGCGGAAGAGCGAAAAAGAGAGATAAGGGTGAGAGGACGATGTTGATGAGGCCGTACACATCCTCGGAAAGCCTGTAATCTGTCGCCATGGCGACCGGGCGAACTCGCTCTGCGTCTTTCCTCCTGAATTATTTACGGACATCGTCTCGGGGAGGACCGTGTCACGACTCGAGGGAAAATTCCGGTTGACCCGAATCAGAATCGAAGACAATGAAAGTCGCTATTTGCCACCCTTCGATAGTTATTCGCGAAACGGTGAACGGGCGGGCCGAAAAATCTCGAAGAAAAGAACGAAGGCAACGAGGGCTAACATTCACGGGCGAACTAAATTCATCAAACGGATTTACCCCTCGTTGAATTTCATTCTAACCAAATTCGACGGATAAATGCTGCGTATGGTGGTGTGTGTGTGTGTGTGTGTGGTCAAGTTGGTGCGATCGAAAGTATTACAGCGAAAGTTTTCGGAAAAGCTGACAATCCTTACGACCGCTGTTGAAGATATATTTGCATATTAATTATAAATGGACCGACTCATTGATCTCCTCATTACTTTACCTCCTACAGCCAATATTCATAGCCGAGAGAAATGCATTATTCGCCCGATGAATATAAAATATAAAGCCGATTGGTTAATGAGAAATTTGATTTCAACGTTAACACTTCTCAACATTCGGTTACTGCGTTACACTCTTATCCCCGTTGCTTATCGATATTTCGTCCGAATCACGAGTACCTGAATAATTTTTTCATTTTTAAGAAGACCCAAGACACTTCACCGTCAGTGTAAGCTGCAACGTTCGATTCAGCTTTACGAAAGACGGATGAGATCGTTCCAAACAAAATTTACCACCGCACCACTGGATGTCGCCTCCTAGACTGACACAGGGGATCGCATTATACCAAGTGACGTTCGCTCCACCGGAAGCAGCTTCGGCTGTATTATTGTAATTGATTCCTTCGCTAGTCGTACGAGGCAGACCCGCTGGAGCCGGCGGGACGAGAGGAGAATAAGTCGATTATCGAGCCTCGGTCGATAAGACGCAGGAGCACGCCTGGCGCTCGGGCAGATTTACGTCGGCCTCGATAAACCTTCGAGATTAAGAGTGCCGGCTTCGTTTTCCCCCCGTCTTACTCTTTCTCTCTCTCCCTCCCTCTTTCTCACATTCTGTCTCACTCTTACCTCTCCCCGTTGTCGTCCTCCTAGCTTTTTTCCTTCCCCCCGTGCTGATCCTCCCTCGGCGGGAGCTTTATTTCGAAGTCCACGAGGCGCGCTCCCTCGTGATGAAACCGTATATACGATAGATACGCATCGGCCGGCATTACGAAAACATTACGGGATGATCGACTTCGTATCCCGTTTCCTGTTATCCGCGCGTCCGGAAAGCCCGTAAGTCCGAAAAAAAAGAGAAAAACGGCGCTCGGTCATCCGGTCGATGCGCAGACTCGACAGTTTTTCTATGGGTCAGATAGTCCGCGACGTTGGGGAACGAAGACGGATTCGCGATTGCCTCCTAACGATAGAAATCGAAAAATCGATAGACTCCACCGCGTGAGATCGCGCGCAATTTCCATCGGCCGAACATCGGGCGATGACGGGTCATGCGCGAGGTGAACGTGACGATAACAGCCTTATCGTAATTTCATTTTCGCCCGCTTACTTTTTTCACGTCGCCTCAAGTTTATCCGATAAATTTGTATTCTTCCGAATTCGGTAAACGCGATTTGAATATCGATTTATTATACGTCTCGAGTTACATTAGAATCTATGAATGCATAATGACGTCCGAAATAATTACACGGGCACGCGCGTACTGCCGAAAGTATAATGAAGTAGACGTAAGCGATATTCGATAATTCAATTTGAAGAGAAGTCCGAACGACGTACTAATCCCAGCGGAATTGAAAAATACGATAACCATAAAGGCGGCGATCGGTCGGTCGATCGATGCGCGTCGGTTAGTCGGCGCGTTTTGAAAAATAACACCGAAACGTTGCAATTTAATATCCACTTGAAAAACGACGCGCCCAAAGTCCCGCAGTAAACGGAAATGTTTTCAATATTTCCAGCGGCGATAAAAGCGATTGACAGAAATCAAGTACCCTTCAATATACAGCGCCATATGATCGTGGAAAGTATTGCGCGAGGTATAAAGGCCTGCAATTAGAGAAATTGCAGGCCACGCATGTGTGAGTCCATCGCGCTGCAATCCGAATAATGGTGTAGCGACGCAATACGTTTTTCAAGTACTCCGACACTCGTTTCGCGAGCGAACGCTTAAAAAATATATTCCCAAAGTCGTCCGGTGCGAAAAAAAACGCAAACATTTCGTAACGTCGTCATATCGAAAATGTAAAGCGATATTCACGAGCGAAAATTAATTGTCGATAATGATTCTGATTCTCTGACACAAACACACACACACACACACACTCTCTCTCTCTCTCTCTTTCTTTCGACCTCACTCGCGCGAGGAATTAATATAATTCACATTTATTTCGACCTCGTTTGCATGAATTCGATTCGATACGCAAGTCTTCCATCTCATTTAAGCCCCGGTAATTTGTAGAATAATTATGATTGTACTTCGCATGCGCGCAAGTACGTAAATCCCCGGCGATATTCACGGCGATATTCGTGTCACGCGATGAGCCATTTACATTCGCTCGTATTCTGGAGAATATATTTGTACGGCGATACACGGCGGAACGAGGCAATGGCCGCGTAACGAAGCTCGCAAACGGAAATCGAGGTACACGGCTCTCTCTCTCTTTCGATCGATCGATATCAGACAAGGACTCCCTAATTTCTTCGGTCGTTGTGAGCTCGCGGTTAGGTCGTTGTTCCCGGTGTCTGGTTAATGAAGTCTTCTGGCTTTTACACTGACTATCAGCGCGTAGTCTCTCGGGGATGTTCAAGGTAATGTCTCTCGGATGGTGGATCTTTAAATAGAAGCACCCCCTCGTGCGAATGTACGGCGGCACGTGTAAAAAGTCGCTCGTAGAAAGACGCGAGGGAACGATCCGTTAACGAAGTACGACGGCAGCTGTCGCGAACTTCTCCTCTTCCCGTCGTACGTGAATTATCGCTGATCATCGCTCAAGTGAACTTGAAGTCGTCATCGTGACGAAAAGAGAATGCGCCATCGTTAAAACATTACCGAGATAGGAAGTGAAGCCGCTCGATTCGAAAGCTTCCGCTTCAAGTAACACGCGATAAACACTCGATGCGCTCGCCCGCTGTTGAACGGATTTTAAACGGTGTCTGAAAGAAAAATGAACGTCCGAAAATAAGTCGGGACACGATCGACGACGAAGTCGATCGCTTTTAATCCCGCCGCAGCGACGCGGCCCCGACGTGGAAAGGACGACGGAGCTGTGACGCGATTATACGACGCGACGTTCATTCAATGATAATTCGGTGCCCCGTTTCGCGCGTCGATAAAGACGAGCCGACCCGGGCGAACCTCCCCGCGCACGCCGGGTGCGACGCAGCGAATTTCCAGCGCTCGCATCAGGCGTCGCCTAAAAAAAGCCCCGCATCAACGTACACACGTGTTTCGTCGGGAATGCACGTCGGCAGAGGTCGAGGTCGCCGAAGACGAGGATAGCATTTTGCGCCGCGGCCTGTCGCTGCCTGTCGGTAACGAACGACGTCGTAACGACGTCGTTATGGAGACATATATACAGACGTCTTGGCCCCGGCGAGTTCACCTTCCCTGCAAGTCCCCTACTCGCCGCCCCTCAGCCGACAAGCAGAAGAGAGACTACAGGCGAGCACCGCCACCGGGGGTATAACGGGGGTTGCGGCTTCATAAGCCAAGCCCTTGCATACCTAGCCCTCCATCTATTCTCCTTCGTTTGGACTTATCCGGCGCCGCTCTCGTGGGCGCGGTCTAGGTCGCTCTACACCGTGAACCGACCCTGAAGAGTCGCCCCATTAACGCGATTTATGAGCAGCCGCAGTCCGAAATAAAATATCTATCCGTTGCGCGCGTCGGTTAACCTCGTCGCCGTCGCGGAACGAAGTCGCGGCTCGGGTTAGCCGAAAGCGTCTTCTGCACGTACACTTGCGCGATTAGTCCTTTCGGATCCTTAGCTGTTAATCAAACGTTGACACTCGCGTGAAGCGAGTATTCGATAGGTGAACTTTGTCAGGCTAAGATTGGTCCGCGGATAGTTTATCGGGAGATTGCTTCGCCTCCGAGAAACGAGAGCGGTTCTCGTATCGAGCTACGACGAAATCTCACGGTATTCGCAGGGGAAGCGGCAGGGAAAATTTTCTGAGATCTAATTGGAATCCGATTTCCAATCCGATTTTCCATAATAATTATGAATTCTAGCTTCTTTGGGAAATCCACGTAGGTTCCCGGCATAACCGGTTCCATACTCCACGCGACTTATATTTTGATTTTCATTATAGTAAATTTAGCGGAGTAACTCTAGATATTCTAATGGAAATCTATGCTGTATGTGGAAAAATCAGGGAAAATTTCTATGCGGGACAACAGGAAACGTGATGATTAGAAAATTAAACACTCGAATCCATTCGCAACCATATGGATGGAAAATAATCCCGTCGTTGATAACGCGCAGGCGATACGTTTAGGGACGAGAGATAAAGTAAATATCAAAGGGAAGAAAGTATATATATATATACCGTTGGAAAGTGCACCTCTTCCGAGATACAGTTTTCCCGAGAGTTCGGCAAATAACTCGCTTTCCGTCGCTGCGCTTAGCAATCGCTCTACTACCCCGGTAGCTGTTTCTGCTGATAACAGACTTCGGCCAAACTAAGGGGAGATAGAATGACCTTCAAACCGTGAGTCATAGGTTTGCGCAGGTAGGTAACCATGGGGACTCCTTCTCGGAAGGGGAGCACTTTACGAGCCGCGTGTACGTGAACATTCTCGTTTCTACCGGACTAGAGAATTCACGCCCGACTTTATGTCCACCTTTCGCGTAATGCACACGCGTTGTTTATACCGGTATTCGCCACGTATATACAAGCGAGAGCGCTAAGAAACCAGTAAGAAAATCCTCTTGCTGAGCGAACTGTGCTGAGCCACACTTTTAACAGTCGGCTATACATACCGTAACATCGCTCCGAAAGCGCGCTTTTTACGAAGGATTTTTCTCCGGAGGTATCCGGAGGTATCCGGAGGTATATAAATTTCATTCGATTTCTGGTTAACGTGAGAGATTTTGTCAACTTTTAGTTACTCTCGTAACCGAGTGGCGTTAATAAACAAATATTTTTTGCCTCACACACAATCTTAAATATATAGATTGGTGATCCTAAATATATAGAAAGTGCTACCGTTCAAGTAACATTTATTTGATCCGAATAAAATGGTTACTCCAATACTCTGGCGAATATTTACTGGAAAGATAGAAATATGATTTACTACATATACGATATTTCCTTCGTATAACTAGACATTTATTTGTGTGCATCAAAACATTGAGACAAGTGTTAAATTCACAATGTACGCTTACTTGATCCTAGCACTTCCTTCCTATATACACAGAGTGACGAACAGATCGCAAATAAGATAAACTCGGGACGCATAGATCGGCCATCACTAGGTGGTGGTTAAGAGATAAGCGCAAGAAGAAAGGGTCCGCGCGACGGGGATAGCCATTGTCGCAGCGACAGTCAAATATTCCACGCGACCGCATCCAATTAAGATCTCCAATTACGTAATCCGAGAGAGCTCAAGCGTCGAGTCGAACCTAACTAACTACGTATAAATAATTCGGAGCCCGGCGCAGCTGTTATGCGACGCCGCGGATCTCGGCGCGTGTCGCGTAGCGCACGCGTCTCGCGAGTACGTGGTGTGTACGACGATCTCGGAGACGTCGGAGTAACCTCCCCTGCAACAGGGCGGAACTTCATCCGTGAAATTGAAATTCGGCTCTCCCCGCGTAAGACGTAGCAGTTTCGTCTTCCCGTTATCAGCGGATCCGCAGAACGGATGACAAGGGCGGCGCTCTTCGTGGTGGTCGCGTCGCGGGATCCACTCGACGTGGCGTGTACGCGACTCACCCTCTCCCATTGAGGCTATTGAGAGCCCCCTTCGCAGTTCCGCGATCCAAACCGCCAAATGCAATTTCGTCGACTGCGTCGTCGTCGGTCCGCGCGGCGCGGCCTTTCAACGAGCCGCTCGACAATGCGCTTTAATCAACAATAATTCTGCACACATCGGAAAGGGGTCCGCTCGGCGCCGTGGGGTTCGCGGATCAGGGGACAGCTAGGCCGGGGGCGAGCTACGCGTTGGTGGACGCACGCACGCACGCACGCGGGGGGTTATTAGTAGCGTGCGGCCGCCTACGGCCACGACGCGGCGGCCCGGCGGAGCCCGACAGTGGAAACCGTCCACTGGAAAATTAACACTGTCGGGATTTTCGTCCGATACGTCGCCCCCGATCCATTCGTGACGCTCACCCCCCCCCCCTTCCCCCGCGGAGTCGCGTGGTAATGCGCGCCGTAGACGCGCGACGAATTTATCTCTTATTTTCTCGCGGTGATACGATTATCTTCTGATTGATCCTCCGGCCCTCCCCCCCCTCGGTCAATCCCGCCGTTGCCGCGACGTCGCATCGCGAACGCGCGTCGCACGGGAGGGAGGGACAGTGGTATTAAAACGGAAATGTTCGCGAGCCGCGGGGGAACATTACCATGAGAATGAGCCGTTGATTTCAGGAGCGGGAGGGTCGCTGTTTGCGCGTTCGATAAAGTAGTTTGCCGGCCCTTTTTTTTTTTTAATTATCGCACGCGCAGCATGCAAAGGAAACGCGGTCGGCGAAGCCGAACAAGAGGGGCGTTATTAACGCCACATCGCGGGCCACGGGCCAGGGCTGTATCTTGGAATCGCAGAAAACGCGAGCTACGTGTGTCGCGTGGTCGACACATTAGATGTGCATAACAAGAATACAAAAAGGAGCAGAGATATACGAAGGAAGAACAGCCTCGCAACCATCGTCAGCACCATACCCGCTCACGACGTAGTCGCATCGCTCTTTCCGCGCCGTGGCGCGCGAATCGCCGCGAATTAACGAATTGACTCTTCATAAAATATTGCACCGCGAGCTACGCGCGCACTCGGTCGACGCAAAACAGTCGGGAGAAGCGAAACAAGGGAGGCGTTGTTGCGGCTGCGTAAAGTACACGGTTGGGAAGCTGAGGCTGGAGAGGGGAGCCAACTGACGCGTGATGTTCGCCCGAAATGAATCCTTCAATATATTAATTATCCAACGTGATCCCCTCTCGGCCCCCGCCACTCAGCACGCAAACGCGTATCCAATATGTAAAGAATAAACCGCTATTACACCTCGACCCGCGGTCGCTGAAGCGGGCGCGGTGAAAAATTTACGTTATCAAATTGACTCGCGCAACCGGCTCGCCCCGAACCGCTCCCTGAAAATATGATGAGTTACTTCTGTCATTTCAGACCGGGACCGATCGGGAATACGAAATCCTCGGCGTATTAACCGCGTAGCCCGCGGCCGAGGATAAACGGCGAAGAGAGAGAGAGAGAGAGGGAGAAAGAGATTTCCACCCGTTGCCGCAGAGGCGCTCTCATTTCGCTCGCTGTTTGCTTCTGCTCTCGTATCTCCCCCTAAACGGGTCCACGTTGTTTATTCAGCCTCCGGAAGAGGCTGACGAGTGCCGAATGGTATACCGCGGCGAATTACGACTGCGAATGACGATAAAAGTAATGTCGCACGTGCCACCACTGTCGCTGCCGCTCGGTAGTAGCATTGCCGAAACAGCAAGAGTTGAACAAAGAGAGATGCAGAGGAGAGAGAGAGAGGGGAGGGGGGGGGGGAGCAGCGCGCTTCGACCCTCGTCAGCATGCCGGGGCATTTTCTTGTTCCTCTTCCCGTCATCGTACCGTCTGATTTGTCGCATTTACACGCCGTTTAGCCGGCGACAAAGGCGCACGTCGGAAACCATTACTGACTTCTTCCTCCTTCGGCGCCGAATATACCAGCTTTCAAAGCGCACCCACCGCGAGAGAGCAGTCGCCGTCTCTCCGCAATATTCGCGTTAATGACACGAGGGTCAAACGGCGAAGAAAGCTACATTGCGCCGATGATTTATAGTCTCACGACGGGCGGGCTGTATTACGCACTCTCGCAAATATATCTGATTTAATGGGAAAATAAAATAGTTACCGCGAGCTTTTTCCCTTCCTTCGGCCACTATTCTCCTCCCGCAACGCCCGTTTCGGTAACAATACCGATGTTTCAGCGGGTTCAACGGTCAAAAGTTCCCCCGACGTTTCCATTCGCGGTCCTCCGCGTATGATGCACAACACCGTCCGTAACGTGAAGTGTTTATCGGCCATTTGTCGTATAACACCCGTTTCGAGAGTAGTAAATATCCCACGACAGATACGGCTTACTTGGCGTACGCAACATTTTACTCGGGCGGGAATAAATTCGGCGCTACCGTCCTGCGCGGGATAAATTCAATACAGAAGTTCGCAGACGGTGTGAAATACCGACGGTTTTCGCGATATAAACGCGCGAAAGCGCTCCCGGCCGGTCCCCGAAGCGCATTAATCAGAAAAGAGCGGCGGCAACCGCTTCGAGACACGATACGTTCCGCGAAGTCTCGGGACAACACGCGAACTCCCGCGAGAGCAAATTCGATGAACCAACTAAACTGGTTAGTCGTGCTAAATAATTTCGCGCGCGCGCTTCGATAAGATGCCGCGCGCACGGCAGGAAGCTCGTGCTGCAAACTCGTTGCGCAACGCAGGCGCGATAAGACGCGAAAATCACGAAGCCACGTGACCGTTACGAGGTATAATTATGATATTTCCCGCAGCCTAACAGTGGCCTCGGCGTTGTACGTGCGGTAACGAACTAATGAATATGTAAGCGGCAGCGGGATCTTTCGCAAGCTCGATTGACGAAATTTGCACGCAACGGGACTACAATCGCGAGAGAAAAGGATAATAAGTGTCGTAAAAGTTTAAACGATCGCAAATGCAGTCACGTCTCGATAATACAATCGTGCTCTCTAAAGCGCAATCGGTGTGTATTATCACTGAGAAACAGTTGATAGTCACTAGTGATCATAGTTATAAGTATATAAGCGCTGCAAATAAACAGCAAAATTCCGTCGCAAAGGTCTGTTAATAACAGCAACTGTTTCCCTGTTTCTGAGAAATCTGACCGGTGAAAAAAAATATTTATTACCTCTTTTTTATTATCTTAATCTCATTACGTGCGATAATAGGGGAGTAACAATTTGGATTTGCTAAATCTGCTCTCATTCGAAAATTTCGGAATACCTTGAACTTTTCCCCTCCGTTGAATGCACGCTTCCTCTGTGAAGGAAACAATGATGTCGCGCGCGAATACAGAAATTCCCTTTTCGCCGTCGACCTCATCGCCGAAATGTAAAAATTCGTCGGCGGAAGAAAGTTCGAGGGAGTATTGCGAATTAGCTGCGAGAGGGTTGATGAGAGAAACGCGGTGAGGGAAGAGAACCGCGATCCCTTGCGCGAGAGTCACTCTCGGTATACCAGAATTCCGAAGGTTTCACGCGAAAATGAGATTTCGCTGGGCTACGACGCTTCGAGATTAGTTCGTCGGGAAAGTCAACATAAAGTGCCTCGTTCGCGGTGTTTCGTTACGGAATCTAATCGGAAGCAAGTTCGATCGAGGCGCGCGGCTTTCTGCGTCCCGCTCGCAAAACATGAACATATCCGTAATGGAATTCCGCATTGTGTTAACGCTTCTTGGTTAACGAACTTGAAGAATTATCGGGAGAGATACAATTTTTCGTGATCGCAAAATCGACAAACAATTCTCGATAGAGATGTTTACACGGTGGGATCTCAGAACTTTGCTGTTAACGATGAGCAGAAAGATGAAATCCGGGACTACAAATTTCCTCCGTTTGTTCAATACAGTCACATGATATATAGACATTGAAGAAATAAAAACGTTGTCGCGCGATAAGAAAAAGTCGACGACCAAAATAAAACTTTCCCTTCGCGCTAAAAGACTCGTCGTATTTAAACATAATCAACACTTCGCGACTGCAACAATCTCACGGTGTCCAGGGTGCCATTTTGTCAGTCTCAAACATAATCCGGACGGAACTTTCTCTCTGTCCCTCGGACTTCACTATCCCGCCAGCCGGAAGTGGCACTTCACACTCCGTCCAGGTATACCTGTGACCACAAACAAACGTGAACAACGTCGCTCGTAAGGATACCCACCGTCTGACAGGTCAACGAAGATCGCGCAAGTGCGGAGGCGAGAGAACGAGGAGAAGGTGGCAGTGTATACACCGAGGGGTCAGAGGTGGTAGGAGGGGCCAGACGTCGTACACAAGGGAAATAACATGCTTCGTCAACAGTGGTGCTGTAACTAATGGATATTCCGACGGCGCGCACTGGAGAAACTGATGATCCACCCCCGCGAGCGAATAAGCAAGCTCGCCGGCGCTCCCGAAGCGGTCTGACGCGCGCTGCATCAACGACGTCGTGCTCGGTGAAATTCGCGAACAGCGTTCACGATAAACGAGAGAAAGCGAGAGAGGGGGAGGAGAGGAGAGCCACTGCGACCGATAGATAGGGGTGCGCATAGGTGTATCGCGAAATTGCTCCGAAATATGTGCACGGTGGTGCGGCTAATGGAATATTCCGCCGACCGAGAAAGGCACATAAATATCCACGTGCGAGTAAATACGCGACGGTTGATATCGAGGCGTGAATTCAATTCGATTTTATTAGCCGGCGAAAAAGTCGGGCGTGCGTGAAATACGTTAAAACTATCAACGCCGTGTGGGAGCGCGCGATGAAAACGATTTGTCGGGAAGCGCCGAAATTTGCGGACGAATTCGATGACGGAATTATAATAAAGCGTTTTTCATTGAAGCTCGCTAATTTCGCCAATACGAGCGATTTTATAAGCTATTCGTTATCCGCTCTCCCATCCGTGTTTGCAAGATTCGGGACAGTTTTACACGTGAAGCTCTAACGCGCGTAAAATTACGCCCGAAATTTGTCCCGCGATCCTGCCCGATTAGTATTCCGTCGATATTACATTCGACGTTCGGCTGATACTTTATTACCATTAACTATCGCAGTATCCTCAATTAACAGAAATTCAGACTCGGTCGTTCGTTCTGTACGGTAAAAAATTTTGTGTTAAATTTAACACATTTCACGTGCCTCAAACGATCTATCCAAATTTACGTGTTGATGTAACGCAAAGTGAATACGTTAAGAAGTAACACAAAAGTATGTCAAAAATTAATATAAAAAATGTAACATTTTGACATTATTTGTAAGCAAATTTGTAAGTAAATTTTATTTCTTAAAAATAACACTTAAATTGTTAAATGTAATTAAAAGAAAATGTGATTTTTATATTTTCTTGATACTAATATCCTGCGTCTCACATTGCAGTAACTCAGGTGTTGAGACAAGTAACATGTTGCTTTTGTCTTCTCTATGTGATACATAAAACATGTTAATTTAATAAATGGTGATTATTTTTTTTTTTCACTGATAGCAAATAACTCTAAAACTACATAAATCTTTATATTAAACGTATACTTACATATAAATTGTGTTACTTCGACGCAAAAGAACGTTGAATATAAATTCACCACAAAATCTTTAAATAACACAATCACATTATGTTACATTAACACAGGACTATGTTGAGAACTCGATATAAGACTTTTAACAAGAACCGATTTTAACAGAAGGGCAAAATGTTTCTCACTGTGCATGAAATTCCCTGGCGTCTCTGATTTCCTAAAAGGCGCGTAAAAATGTTTCACTCCGGGATCTCTCTTGTGCCTGTACACAACGAGCCTTCTTCGAAACTTCGTCGAAAGTTTTATTTATCTTGTAGACGGATGCAGAAATTTTCGACACGTTGGGCGTCTACTCGCGTCTGCTCGTGCCGTTCAAACGCACGGAAGTGAATGACTATGTGGAACGCGAACGAGAACTTTCCAAATGTTTGTTCGTGCTAACAATCGGTCGAAACTGACTGAGGAAAAAGACCCGTCCGCCTTTACATCGCGAATACACATTCGCTTCGTCGATGTGTAAGCGAAAGCCGAAAACTGGCGTGCCGTAACGAGCTCGCTATCGTTTAACTTCTTCAAAGAAAAATATGTAATTCGGCGGGGGGATGGGAAGAGGGCGAGGGTGATTATTCTCGGCGGAGGAAGTGCCGTTTTTGCCGCTCCGAAAGACGCGGATTTCGCCGGGATGGATAAGCGCGGATGGAAAGCCGCGCGCGCTCGTTAGATATCCAGTTAATCACCGTCCAATTAATTCCGTTCTCCTGAGGAAAGAAAAAAAAGAAGGAGAAGCTCATAACGGAGTATTTCACCGACGCGTAGTAAAATCTAACGGCGACGGCGAATAATCCGCACACGTGCCTCGCGAGCGAAGATCGAAGTTACGAAACACTGACGCAAACGTAACGGTTACTTGGAAAGTCCGGTAATCGCGGCCATTGAGCGGAGCACGATAATTTGTGGCAGAATAACGCACGATGATTCCGCTTGCCGCTACGATCGAAGAACCGAAGGTCTCTGGCGATCGTCGAGCTGTTAATATTCAATTTCGGACGATCTCTCTCTCTCTCTCTCTCTTCGAAGCAATCGTGACAGTAATATTTTTTTCCATAGAAATACATTGTGGCGATAAGACTCGCGGATTTCAACGAGCGATCGATCACCTAAATTACGAGAATAAGGATGGCCGGTTGGTCTGCTCGGCGCCAGATCTCCTGCGATCGGCAGGTAGATAATGCTGGGTACACACGCGATTCCATCGATTCTACATTCGCACAATGGCGGGGGCGAGCGACGGCGCGGCAGTGGCGACGGGGGAAAAAGGGACGAGCCATTCACGTTTGCTGATGAGAACAAGCAGTCTCGTAAGGGCTGGAAAGTAAAAGTCTGCGGTTCTTCCCGGCTCACAATGGGTGGCACTCCGAAATGAACGGTTCTCGGCGTTTTAATTCCCGAATAATAGCCGCGCGCGGTGCATTCACTCTACTACGGCTATTACTATATCATAATGTCTATCGTATTTAAAGTTTTTCAAGTAGTGAATGGTAAAAAGATGGCGAAAGTAACAAAGAAAGAATTCGAAATTTTCGATAATAGAGAAATAGAGAAAGTTCAAGACGCTGTCCGGTAAATTACGAAGAAGACGTTGTCGCAATGTTGCGACGCGTATGCCACGATATTAAATGCCCGGATTTATATATATATATATATATATATATAAAGACAACGTAAGGAACATTTGTATCTGTCCAGAGATCTATCTATCTTGGATGTCGTTGCTATGAAGGATCGCCTCGGCCGGACAGAGAAATTTTGCGAAAAGATATACGCGTTTCCTATCGGACAAAAATGAATGGAACGGGATGCAATTTATAACAATGTAAGCATGCACGCAGCGATCGATTTCGCAGTAGTATCCTCCCGATACGCGGTTTCAAACGTACGAAGACATAAAACAAAAGGCATGAAAAAAAAAAGGACAGCTACTCGCGCACGGGGGGNTATAACGGTATCGGTGCATTTAGAAAAACGATAATTTATCGCGTGTGCAGTTTCGGAAAAAGCTGTTTTTACAACCTATTTTCCGCTCGTTCTCAATCTTCTCTTATACTGGTCACCGCGCGGTGTTAACTCCACCGCGCGATCGATGCGTGTGAAATTTCGCCGAATAAGATTCCTTGGGATTCGCGATTCAGATCAGAATGACAAAACGGGCTGAGCGTCCGTTTACTGGTGAATAAAAATACGTCCCTCCGCCGACATCACGGCGAGCGAGGGGCTGTCATTCCGTCGATAATGATTTCGTTGCCTATGATCCTCCCGCGCGGAAAGTTAGATCACCGTGTACACGACCCGGCAGAACGATGCATCGTAACGACATAATACGGTCGAACGGCAGCGGAGCTGCATCACCTACCACAAGGTGATGTAGCTGCCACTATAACGGTCATATCCCATAACCGACGAACTATAGGCGGGCCTAGGCCGTTAATGAGAGCCACGTATGAACGCCGGGCAGAGCAAAATCCTTTCCCGCGCGCGAATGCGCATCCTTCGGTTAGTTGGCAGGGTTGGTTGGTAAGGAGGGCGGGAAAATCTTGAAAAATGTCGCCGATTTGTCCGGCGGGTTAAGCGCGATCGTTCCCTGAAACGAGCCCGGAGTCGTGACAGCGACTTAACGGCCGCGCCGTGGCGGAAACGCGACGATCGATCGTCCGTAGACTTATGACTTTCCATTTCTTACGCCCGATGCGATTGGAGAACCGAGCTCGAATGTTTATCGGCCGGCGGTGACGTTGAAGAATTGAAAGAAAGGGTGCGCGACGGGGGTGAGCGAGGGAGCTTAGTGGGAGGAGTGAGCGCGCCCGGAGGGTCCGTCTCGTGGAACTCTCGATGGAAAGATCCCTTTCATCGCCGCGTTGGCTTTTTAATCCCGCATCCGTACGTGCCGAGATAACGCCGGGAAAAGATGCGAGACCCGGAATTATGCGTTATAAATCTTGACTCGCGAATGGCTGTAAGGATGCCGCACCGAAACCGCTGGCTGATGCGCCGATAAATGCGAAAAAGAATCGCACCGTCTTAATTGCATCTGCTGTTCGGAGGGAAAAGTGATTACGGCGGGTTTACGATTGCACCGACGGCATACGTATGGCGATTCTGAGACATGTTTAACTGCTTCGCGCACATCACAGAGATAAAATCCTTTAATCCACATGGAGGAAATATCGTAGCAAAAATTAGCATAAAATTTTATAATGCTGAATCATACCGGTATTATGACTGAAATTATTATGTCTGTTGCAATTTTTAGTGATGTGTACAAAGAAATATATCATCAAAAATTATAACACGTATAATTTCAGTTATAATTCCGGTGTGGTTCAATATTACAGAATTTTGTGGTAATTTTTACTACAGTATTTTCTTCGTGTGCGAAAAGACTTGTTCAGTATTTAAATAGATCTTTTTTACAAAGTACAACTTAAGCCCTTCTTATGTCTCAACACTAATTTCACCATATATGCATTTATTATTATTATTATTATCGTTGTTTACGTTTTGAGATAATTTGCGGGAAACTACTCGATTTCGGAAGGGACAATGTTGTTTTCAAGCGTAAACAAGAGATCGATCAGCATTTAGTCCAATAATAGGAAAAATGAAGAGCAAAGCCCTGACAGTTGTTTAAGCTCCAAGAAACTCGTAACAGTACAGTCAAGCATTATTAACCAAAGCGGGCGAACTGGCAACTTCGTGATGGGATTTCGAGGCTCGCTCGGAGAGACAAGGAGATGGTTCTGCACCTACTCCCCGCGTAAGGAACAACCCGTAAGACCCGGCGTTGGAGCGGTGGATGACATCACATCCGGATAGCACCGACACGTCGACAAACTTACCGACACCATTGAGGAGAAGCGCTCGCCAACGGAACTATGTACGCGGGAGCTCGCGCCCTAATGAAATCGGAACTTCAGATCCGTACCGCTCTATTCACATTCATCTCGTCTGATTTTGGGACAGACGCGATAATCAATCCGACGACTTATTTGACGATTCCGGTACAGACAATCGCAGCTTCCTACGAATACACTCGAGTCGAAATTTTAGTTCCACATTGACCCCGCAAAAACCGTCGAACTTGAAAGGAAAATCTCGAAATATAACATTATACAGGCTGCTGCCTTATCTTGATGTTATCTATGTTTATTTTCTGCCGTTTTTCCTCCATATTAAGATTTGAAGAAACATATATTGGAGAATTATTTAATATTCGATTATCTCAATATCCTACCTGCGTTTAATCATTATTCTTAATTTTTCAGTAATCGATATATTAATTGTGTAACTTGTTCAACTGTAAATAGAGTGTGAGATAAACAAATATTAAATAATTAATACGAGTTAATCAATTATCAGGCTATTAGATAGAACAATATTAAAGAACGATAAATACCGACCTTAGAAAGAGAAAGAATAGATACTAAATTTCGACTCAGAAAATCTCTTTATTTTCGATGAGTTTGTCAAACGTCCGTTAAAACTGGAAATATCCTGTGCGATAAATAATCTCACATACCTGGGGATATATGATGTATTGCTGTCCCGTGTCCTGCATCCTCCTCCCCGGTTTCCGTAACCTGTTCCTAGCTGTTCCATGGTTCCCGACACTCACTAGCACTGACATTCGCGAAGATATGATTCGATCGGCGACACGCGTGTTAATTAAATTAAATGAAATCGTTAAATAATACCGACGAGAGCTCGATTAAATATCTTAAAAACCGATGTAATATCTCAATCACCTGACGAGAAATATAAACAACGTACAGATATACATATTCCGCGTTGCGATACATACGTTGTTCGTTGGTTCGAGACGTAATGACTCACGGGTAAGTATAAATACGCAACGCGTAAGAATACCAAAACAACCGGCACTCCCCACCAATCACCAAAACCAATCGTCATTCGCTAATCGATGACAAACACATTCAGCGGTCGAGAAATCACAATCATCCATTTCGCAACTATATACGGTAATAAAATTATTGAATGATTTTCAGGACACACGATGTAAATCGGTAAATCGAAATCGTCACCCATAGCATTCGACAGTCATTAGTTAATGTGCTGTCATTAATTAACGTTGCACTTTCGTTTGACTGAATCGTATTTTCACGTGGTACAATTGAGCACCTGATTACGACCAGGAGACTCCAAGACGGAATGCAGGACATAGGATGCAGCAACAGCATTTGCTACAATTCACAACTGCTTGCAACTGCTTATTTTTCATCTCTTTGAAATCTTATCGAAATTTCTAGTGTTAATAGAAAATTATAATAAAGAGATTGTGAAAGAAGTAAGTTTGTCGTTTCATTTATCCATTGACCAATTAATCTCTGATGCTTAATATTCGTTTATCGTAATACTCTACCTGCAGGTACACCAATAATACATTGTTTATTGAAATTAAGAATTAAGAAAAACTGGAATTTACAAAAAAATGAATGTGCAAATAAACTAATTAAGATAATCAAACACATTAAATAATTTTTGAACAAACGCTTCTAAGTCTCTATAGAACGACGGTTCGTAGCAACCATTTACAGCAGCAAAAGACAGCAAACCCTGTATATTGTTATATTTCGCGATTTTCCATTGATCTTTCAAGTTTGACAGAAATTACAGAATTAATTTGGAATGAAAATTTTGATTCGGGTAGTTACAATTAAGAAACACAGATATTCATTAAAATGATCTATTCGACGTTCGAAAACGCAGCAATAATTTCAACCTACTGTGGCACAATGTTCCTTTAACTATTTAAATTAAATTGCACAGAGTGAACGTACAACGACAATGTGCGAACAATGTTCCGTGTGTAATTATCTGTCCCAAAATTACACCACCTTTCACTGGAGGAAGAAATAATTGTCGCTTATGACGAATGTGCTATAGATAATTGAAGTAATTACGCCTAATTTATTTACGAGACTATGTCGAATTATTTAATCTCCGTCGTGTTATTAATCTCGACGTCGGGGAATACAGTAATTGGGCTTTCGTTAATCAACGTTATTACGGGTTTTACCGAAACACGACGAGATCCCTCCTCGTCACAGTAAGTTATCGTTAGATGTATCCTAAACCAGAGATTACGCAAGCTCGTGCGGATCTGTTCAATCTAATTTGAAATCCCCTGGAACTTTCTACGATCGTTTCTTAGCTTTTGACCTGAAAAACGTAATAAGCAGCGCGCACAACTTCTCGGATATAAAACCTGGTCAACCCCTGTAGAAGATCCCTCTAACAAAAAAGAAGAAGTTACACACGTTTCGTTATTTTAATATATTCTTTGTGTATGTGTATGCGCGTGTGTGTGCGCGCGCATGCTCGTGTTTGTGTGCGTACATAGTGAACTAACATTCCGACGTTGAATTTACAGGTAGATTGCGAGCGCGAAATTCTCGGCGAGATACACTCGCACGGGTCGCTCATTGTCTCCACGTCTCACATATAAACGCCACTCGAACTCGCCGTGGATTTTAATTACGATGACTCACGTCACTCCCCGAGGCCGGAGATCCAACACGCCGCAGTGATTTCACGCGCGATTTACAACTAATAACTCAAACACATCCCGGAATTAGATTTCGCGTCGAAGAAGCGCTCCGGTCTTCGAAGTTTAAGCCAAAGCGGAAAATACGGATTCGGTTGGGATCCGTTTGAACCTGTAATCCTTAGCCCCTCTGTTTCTAAGGCGATAGCGCGATTCCGGGTCTCTTGACCTGGAAACTTGCTCTCGCAACCTCCGCGCGGGTGGCGGCAGGAAGAGGGCGGAAGGACCACCGAATCCTTCCAACGATGCCATTGGCGCGACCTCCTGGATCACCGAGATACCAACTGGGGAGCGAGATCGGGGAACGCAAGACGGGAGGAGCGTCGCGTGGCACTTGATACTTCGTTTTCTACTTCCCGTTCTGAAGAAAAGTCATCGAGGAGTCATCGAGGAACAAAAGCCGGAGGGAACAAGACCGGAAGACGTACTTTCGGTCATTTCGACCGTCCGCCACCAGATAGAAGAGGATGGAGAGAAAGAGAGAGAGAAGGATAGAGACGTTCGATATATCGCGCGAGTTTGTACGGTATCAGCTTCAAGAAAAGCTTCTTCGGGGATAATGCGCGCGTGTCCGCCTAAATTATCAGATTGGCGCGAAGTCGCTCGAAACTTCGTGCGTTGATCGACGAAGCAGAATCCTTCCCTAACCAATCGTGTCTTTTGAATTCATCAGACCATGGCATTTCCGAGAGAGAGAGAGAGAGAGAGAGAGAGAGAGCCAGTTTTAATCGAGCAAAAATTAATGATATTACCGATGTCAATAAGCAAATTGAGTTTCGTCGATGAAGGCGCTCGATATTCGATGTGAAATTCGATCCACAGACTGTCTGCTTCACGAGATATAATTTAGAATCGTCATTCACTCTCTCTTCGTACCAAATCCGTCTTATGATTCGTTCTATTTGTGATTTTCCCGAAATATTCATCAATTCGGTTTTCTCCTCTCTTTTTCTCTCGCGTAATTACTACATCCCGATTGAAAGTGCGCGTGGAAAACGGTCCGCGTCGCGAGCGCTAGACAACGCCACCGTTCCGCGATCTATAATGCAGATGGTGTAGTTTCTCCGACCGGGAGAGAGAGAGAGAGAGAGAGAGAGAGACTCCGCAGCATATCACGGCTATGTTTAACCCGATGTCAATTTCCAGACGTGGCACTGGATGCAGCCACCGCTCGAATGTAGCCAGATGTACGTAATGGCGGCATTTCTGCGGAAATGGCGCACTGCATAGCTCGTGAGCGGGTGTCTAGGCAAGCATTAAGGCTCCTGTTTGCCGGCCAAAGATGGTTATGCGAAAGACGTATTGCCCGGCGAATAAGGCTGCGGTGTTATTTTAATTAGAACGTCGTTAGCGAGCAACGGCCGATTACGGGCGCCATTGTGGGAGCATTAAAAGCGCGCCCCACGTTTGAATAAAAATATTATCCGCAATTATGCTTTCACGGGACACGCAACGGGCGAGTGCCGCGAAGGAAGGAAAGCGGAAAAAGATCGGGAGAGATGCAATTTTTAATGCGGCAAGAAGTGTCCGGGGGAAGAAAAGTAACGAGGATATAACGACGATTAAAAGACAAAGCGGCGGGCAAGAAGAGAGAGAAAAAGGGAACGGGGACGTTATTCCGGAACACAGCGAACGCGATGAACTTTTCGCAGAGGGGGGCCCCGCGAGGGACGGTATATTGCGGTGTCACCGAGGGACGCTCAATGTAGCCCGCATCCAAGATGAGAGTGCGCAGTGAGGAGGATGGAAATGAAAAAAGAGAAAAAAAAAGAGCGAGAGGGAATTCACCGCACACGGCGAAATCCGCGCAAGTGACGATAAGCCGAGGTGAAATTCCGGCCGCGGATCCGCGAAAATGGGAATCCGGGCCGTGTCAATTACCCCGCGCGCGCGCGCTTATAAAATATTTGCTCGTCCGCGGAATCTCGACGCGCGGACACGGCCGACACCAATCAAGCCGGCTGGACGTCGGCGTCCATCCGTCAGCGGTGGATAATCCACAGGCCGCAGGGCTCCATCGTTCCCCCGACCCTCCCCTTCACGTCGCCGCCATGAAAAATGCATCGCGGCCGAGCGCGAGTGCATACGACGGCGCGGCACGACGTGCACCACCGCCGGCTGGTGCTTGGCCCACCGTGTTGGAAATATGCGCGATCGGGCACGTGTGCGCGAACAGCTGATTGAAATTACGTTCGGGGGGGCGTCTGTGCGTCGTACTCGCGCGTTCCCTCCCTCGGAGGACGCCCTCGCGGACGCCGTCGCGGAGGGTGAGACTCCGAACGGCCGGAGGGAAGGGAAAGACGCGGAAAATAACTCGGCGAAGACAGAGAAAGCGGTGCGCCGAATGAGCGAGCGAGGGAAAAGTGCCGCTTCGCGTGTGTATGGGTGTGTGTGAACGTGCGAGCGAGGAGTTGCCGCGAATAACGTAACGACGATTCCTAACGCTCGCTCATGCACCGGCAATAACGCGAAATGAGCAACGGACATTTTTCGGAGGGATGATCGCGCGCGTGCGAACGAGAGATGATTTATCTCGATTGCGCACGAGTCTCGTCGATTTATTTTATTTATCTCACCGTTGTTTTGTATTCTGTATTAATAGGTCCCTTTGGGGTGTTTTGCACGACGAATAAAGATAGGAGATCAACAAAATATGATATTTCGATTTTTCAACTTTAACAAGAGTTTCATCCGCTACAGATTGTAATAACAACGACAAAAAATAACACGTATTTACCCGAAGAACAAATTTCACAGCAGAGAAAGAGAGAGAGAGAGAGAGAGACCGCGGCGCGGAATTGTTATATTTTACTGAAGCGCAATGAACCCGCCCGATGAGTTGAAGGCAACAAGTTTGACAGCTGTTTGCACTCACCCACCACTCCTCACCTCCGCGTTTCACTTAAAAGATCGGGCCGCTCGCTCGGCCGCGAACTTGGAAAATTCTTCCGACCACGAGCTCGTTGTCGATATCTCGACTTATCTCGGCGGCGCAGTGGTCGCAACTCGCGGTTGACCCACCTCTCGACCTCGGTAATATCACGACTGATAGACCGGCTATCGCATTACCGTAAATATCGGGTGGGATTCACGCGGCTCGCGCCGCGGCTCGCGGCAAATTGTAACGTAGGACGGGAGTTCGCGGTTGTCTGGAACTTACGAGTGTCGGGGATTACGATGCGGTTCCACCGAGTATGTCACCAGACTACGCTGGGGAAGGGGGAGAAGGAAGAGAAGCTGCACCGAGGTTCGCGAGGAGAGGAGCACACCGGTGGATGGAGGTAGACGGAGGCCGCTCGAGTGCGGGCGTGAAGGCCGCTCCGGTATTATTTACGGGGCAACTTGCAAAGTGAGAAAAATTACGTCGGCTAACGCCGGTTTCGCGGAGACCACGTTGGTTTATGCCACGGCCCGTAGCCGCGCAGCCGTGCGGTTTCGCCGCCCGGAGATGCTGGACGATGTTTACGAGTTTTTCAACCGGGTTACGTACTCCCCTCGTTCTCTACGACGAATAATCTCGACCGCGCGTGCGAAAAGGCTCTCTCTCTCTCTCTCTCTCTCTTCTCCTCATCGTCCGCGGAATCAGAGATTCCGCGCGTACATAAACGAGATATTCAGTAGATTCGCGGAGTGAAAATTTCCAGATTATTTCCGTTCCAGGAGATCTAATCAACGCATTACCCAAAGCAAACAGTTTTATAATTCAGAAAACGTTATTAAGCAAACGGAAGTATGCCCGGCGTATTGCACGACGAGAATAATTCCCGATAAAATTCATTTCAATCCTGCCGGCGTGTCTATAAATATACGACGTTCACAATTGTCAGCACTTATAAGGCGCTAAAAATAAGGCTTCGAATACAACCCGGCATTCTATAACGAAGCGATGAATCGAACCGCGCGCGGAAAATGAAATATCGCCGTGCATATCGGCGGAAAAAGCAAAATTATTGTGTTTCACGTAAATCCGCGTTTTTATATATTCGCAAAAATCACGGAATATCCTACGAGGCGGCTGCTGTGAAACTCAATCGAATAAACAGCGGTGCTATATTTCTTTCTACGTCGGATCATTAGTAACGCACGGCCGGTAACGCGTGAACGCAGAAAGGTTTCGTCTCCGCGGAAAATGGAGAGGGACGTGCGGGGCCGGGTCGATACCACTCGGTGATGCAGAATTATTTAAACTCGTTACATCCGTTATTACTGTCATTAGCGCTGCTAGGCGCGCGACGTTCACGGCATCGTTCGTGTAACGCGCACAAAGTCGCGCGCCGCTGTCGTACAATTATGCGAGCTTAACGAGAACACACGGGGAAGAGGGTAGAAACCCCCGTCTGTGCGCGTGCATTTGATGCCTTTGGAAAGGCTCGCTCGGAAATTCCCCGTTGCGCTGAATTTTTCGAAGCGGCGAGAGCGGATCGCCCGTGCGACACATAAATATGGCGCTGAATATCGCTCTCGATCCGATAATGCACGCTGGCATTAACGTCAATTAAAGTCCAATAAAAACGCGTCGAGCTCTCGAGCAAACGCTTCTAGCGCGCGAATGGATGATCGAGCGAGCGAGCAAGCGACTTTTGTAATACCTTCGCACCACGCGCGCGCGCGCACTCACTCGCCCACCGATGATACATCGCCGTCACGTCCGCGAGTGTTTTATGCATATTTATACGATAAATACAAACGAAGTCGCGAGCCGGCCGAATTATTGGAAATATCGCGCGATGAATATTTTCCTGCAAAAAAAAAAACAAAAAAAAACAAACGGCTACGTCCCTCTTCCCTTTCCTCCCTCTCTCGCCCGACTGATCCTGCTGGATTTTAGCCCCGCGCGCTTTAATTAATCGTAGCGGATGGAACAACCGAAGAGAGAACGAGAGAACGGTGGGGTAGGAGGAGGAGGGGGAGAAGAGAAGGGAAAAAACTATACTTTCGCCCGGTTATTTGGAGCGTCGAGGCCGGATCGATGTATCCGGTAATTCGAACTGGATCTCATTGCTCGTGCCAAAATTCTCGAGCGCCGGCTCGAGAGAGCGCAGTAAAACGCGAGTCGGCGGCGGTGGCAGTGGCGGCGGCAGTACGATTAAAGCGTCGTTAGCATCGATTAGCTTCGTAAAGCTCCCACGCCGACTGAGCTGCACCGTGCTTTTTCACGGCGTAAACCCGACGAGTGTTTTTCCCGGCGCGCAGTCTCCCGGAAAGGATCTCCCTTAGCGCAGCCCGGCTAACGCCGTGTCGCGCATACGTGCATACAACACTGTGTCTGCGAGATAAACAAATCGAAAATCGATTCCACGGGTCATTCGGTATTATTGCGCCGCCGCGGCGTTTCGGCGATTTTACGCGAAAGCCCCGTGGCGCGTTCCCGCGCGGGAGATCGAGGAGCGATTCCGCGTTTCGTTTCTCCTTTCCGGCCGAATGACGGTAAAATGTTGCGCTTCGGGGAATTGTGACTCTCGCAATTAGCGCGGAATAACCAGGGATTTAATAAGCCGAGGACAATCACATGGTGATATTACGCAGTAAAGAATATTTCGTACTCGTGTTGAAATCGGTCCTTGTTGTTAATATTTTTACGTTAAATTTGACACAACGTTTTTCACACAGCTTTCGCTTCGTTGGCCCGCCACTTTGACCCTCTAAGTTACTCTTAATTGATAAAATTAAATTAATAAGGTAAAATGTATCTTGCACACAGAGAAAGAGATGTTTCATCTCTATAACTGTAATTATCATAGTAAAAGAATTATCGTCAGGAAAAGCATTTTTCTAGTAAGTGTTACTATAGTGCCAGTAATAATACCCTTACATGTATATTGTTAATACGATTTTTTGTAATTTTATTAAAAGAGTATATAGTTAAGGCTGAAAATAACTATAATTTCTCCCAGTATGTGTACACATATACACATACATTTGCACTGAGTGCATCGAGGTTCATAATATTATAATATAAAAGTGAAGTCTTTTAACGAGGAATATTTTTCATTTTCTCCAATAATTACCGCGAGACTATAAACAGTGGAAGTTTCAGTATTAACTGCCTATGTAGGGCGTTCAATGCCCGGCAGAGAAGGTTGCGATCTAACGAGGTCAGTTCCTCGTTTTTAATTTAAATGACCCGAGCGGAGCGCCCTAAGCGGAGGGCGATCGGGCATCGGCATGAACGAAGCATCACATCGCAGGGCACCCGGCGGTTTATTTTCCGATGCTGTGGGCGGCATCAAAGGGCCACGCAACTAACTCTCGCACGAACGTGTGCGTTCATCCGCGCGCATGCCCTCTCTCTCTCTCTCTCGCGCGCCCGCGCGGTGTGTGCAGCCGCGCGTCCATGGTGGTTTAACGAGGCACGAAGTTTCTCGCCATTACGCCGAGATAAGAGTTTTTGCTCGCCTCTTTTGCCGGGGTGACAGGGTTAACGGGAGTCAGGGAAACAAATTGCAGGACCGCCAAAAAGTAACAACAAACCCCTCGCGAACTTTGGCTTCGCGTACCGAGAGTGGAAATTACACCGTCGTGCTTCTCCTTTTAACCGCACCGCGCGCGCGCGCTTTTGTGCAGGACCGGAGGTCTCCGTCGAGGGATCTCGTAAGATCGATCGATACTTTAGCCACCCAGTGGCGTCGTTGCTCCCGCGCGCGCGCTGCTTTTTGCGAAAAAATTCTGTAGGTGCAATGATTTATGAACTCGTCGCGCGTCACGAAGGTACGGAAAGGTCCCGACGTCAAAAAGGGCGAACGACGTTGGTTTCTCTCTCTCTCTCTCTCACACAGTTTTCCCCTCTTCTCTTTTCCTTTATTTTTATAGTACGCCATTACAGGATATTTCCACATTTTTGTACGTTATATGCCACACAGACATGCCCCATATATTTCGCGAAGAAACGGTGTTCTAAAGCCGCCGGTGTGAGCGGCGCAGAAACGGGAAGAAGTGTGCGTTACGAGATAGATTGTAACACGCGCGAAACAAGCGGTAATTACGGATTACACTCGGAACCGGCGTGACCCCCGATCGCTAAATCAAAGATCATTACGGTGCGTTTGTTAATTACGCAGCGGCTTCCACCGTCTCTCGCAGCTCTCCCGTGATTCCGGTACAAGCCGGGACGTAGCTGTGTTATTAGACCGTCGTGCAATTAAAGTCTTACGTACCACTTTTCGCTCGTCCCGTCGCGCGGAGGTCAATAAAACACGTCAGCGTTCGCTCTCGAATGGCGCGACACGAAGAACGGAATATGCCGCTGCGACTCTGTCGTACGCGCGCATCGAAAATAAAAATTTACAAAAAAGAAAGGAAAAAATGAAAGGACGATATGTCTTTTTTCTTCCGATTGCGATTTTTGACGAATCAATTTTTCAGATTTCCAGCTGTGAATTCCTCTCGTGCGTTTGAAATCAGCGACACACACGCGCGAAAGGCGTGCACGCGACGGCGGTGTAACGACCAATTTCGCATTTCGCTGCGTCACTTTTTACACGCCTCTCTCATTCCCGAACGCGAATCCGAGAATACGGGAGTATCCTTGCGCGCGTTCAAGTTCCGCCTCGCGCGCGCAATAATCCCTCGGAAAAGGGGGATTTGCGTATCTACGTGTGTCTGGGCTAAAAAGTGCCCGGCGGGAATGCGATTTCGCGGCGACATTATAACGCGACATCGACACAAAGTACACGAACGAGGAGCGCATTTTCGCGTTAACGTAAAGAGGAACCGCTCCGGGGAACAGCCGCTGCGAAGCGGTGCGTCGGATGAATTTCTGTCCCTTTGAGAAAGGGCTCCAACGCCAGCGCGGAGAGAGAGCGCGTGTTCACGATCATGCTCGTGATACGCACGCGACGGAGATAGCGGCGGCGACGGTGGTGGCGGTGTGGCTAGCCGCGGATCGTCATCGGCGGGTCTAGCTTTCCGAGGACGTGGAAAGGGCGGTTCGCGTGTTTAATTTCGGGACGGAATCGCGTCCGAGATTGCGCGAGCTCGCCGAGCCGGCCAAACATGTTCCATTAAGTCGAGACGCAATTAGAAATAAAGGTGGATGCTGGGGATACCTGCTACGATGTGTTTCTCGCTCTGGTCGTTGTCTCTCGTTGCGACTCGCTTCTCCCTTCGTCGTCGTCACCGCGTATGGGCACACGTGCATACATGCACAGGACACACGTGGAACGGGAGAAAACCCGCAAACGCGAAAGCACCCTACCTGAAACGCCCGTCGCTCCAACCCGACGAACGAGACGTTGCGGGAAATAGCGCGGGGGAAATATTCAGCTCGGTGCAAATCGTCCGCTCTTACCTGTAACACGCACAAGAGGGAATTCCATTAAGTCTCGCGCGCTATGTCCGTGCTTCACAAGCGGAAATTGAGAAGGACGGGAATCCAGATACAATGGGAATTCTTCCGCGCTTCTTGATCGCCGGAAATATGAGGCGGTAATAACGGGACGAGATAACGGGAACGTATAGATAGATCGGTCGAGCTGTTTCAATACCCTCGACAACGAATGCCGGATACTTATTTGCTGGTGTAGAGAAATAACGAGATTTATTTAATATCGAAATACCGACTGTGGTATTTCGCGATAATAAGCGCGAGAGACCGGCCGGCTTTGAGAGTATTCTCAGAGAGGGTGTATCGTGTTATTTATTTCGACGATAAATAAGATTCACGCGCGTATCTCCGTAGATTATTTAATCAGACTGCATGAGCGCGTCGTTGTCGTTTGTTAACGGCCACTCTCTCTACACTGGCAGAAAATTATAATTATTTTCGGGGAGCCGAACATATTTTATAGTTTATTAGATAAAATCGACTCTGATTGATATTCAAACAAAATCAGTGCTTTAAAGGCCTGTAAGCACCTAAATATATTTTTCTATCAGTGTGTAAAATATTGTATGTGTGTTAAAATATTCAGCAATACTCCTTAAAGTGTTTAATATAAAAGATTGATGCGCGACACTCGGGCAAAAAGTATAAGAAAGCGGTTGTTGCGAGGCAACACCGGATTTTACTTAATATTACTTGCCTATCACTTTATTCGACTCAAACGCGTTTTCATTATTCAGTCCGCTACCCGCAGTTCCTGTAATACATCCTTCATTCCATAAACCGTCGTTCGCAGACCGGTCGTAATCAAGCTCTACCACCGATGCGATTAGCACGGATGAATTATCGCTCGCTCTCCAAGAAGGAAGGCGACATTAGCAACGCCTCGGCGCAAAGCGTGCTAATTAATAGCGGCCGAGTAAAAAGATACGACGATCGCGCAGCATCGACATCGAGCCGTTCCATCGTCCGTCAATTAATTGGCGATCGTGCGAGCCACGTACGGACCCTCATCCGACGAGCCGAAAGTAACAACACACGTGAAGCAATTATTATTTTAGTCGGCGATCCGTGACGACGTGTTAGCGGGAAGAGGAAGAGGGGTGAGAGAGAAAGAGAATGAAAGAATAAGAGAGAGGACGAGAGAGAGGGAGAGAGCAGGGAATCTCATATTCAATAGTGTTCCACAAGGTTTGATAGGGGTGTTGCATTTGCCTTCCGGTCTCATGCGCGCAGGTTTACAATCCAAAGGGGAGGTGAGAAGAATCCGCATTAACTCTTGCAATTTTGTTGTTACTACATCTGCATTTATATCCTCCTGCTTTATTTAAACGCTTTTGTAACGGATTTTTTGTTCCGACGAAGAGACGGTTTTAGTCTTAGCGTCGATAGAAGCACGATGTTTTTTGTCTCATTAACGAAAGAAAACTTTAAAGAACCAATGCGACTTTCGCGCGAAGTAACGCGCGTTTATGCGCCGATTATCTCCGCCGTTTCCCTCCCGGAGGGATGTTGACGGCAACAACGATGGCATTTCCCATGCCTCTAAATTACGTGAATAAGCGGAATATTTTTAAATTATGGATTTCCCCGCCCTCTCCCCTGTCGTGGTGCCGCTAGGGTCAAGCGCGTAACTTCATTTCTAACTATATTATAGAACGGAGGGAAAACGGGGTCAAAGCGCGCTGCTCGTGGTAAATAAAGGCCGGCAAACTTTTCCGATAAAGCGAGGGTTAAAAGCCCGTGCTGAACTTTTATCCTCGTGCATTTTCTGGATGACGCGCCGTGTCGCTCTCGGGAGACAAATATTTTCGCATCGGGCATTTCCGTAATCAATGTGTGAAGCCGGCTGATATGCATCTGTTTTAATTGGTATCGATTTTTCGTTCTATTCGTCCCTCGACGTATCGACGTGGGACGCAATCGATTACATCTTGACGATATTTCGCATGCACAGCGCGGCCTCCTAAATATAGAACGACTTTGCATTCTTTTTATTTATAGCTTTTCTCCGCGGAAATGTCGGCAGTTGTGTGATATTTTTCCGCGAGTCATCAAACACGATTGTGGCACAACAATAACGTTCTCAAAGATAAAAGAGAATTCCAAAATCAACATTTAAATTTATAAAACTTGAAATGGAAAAATTCAAGTCTCATTGTTGTCCGTAACAAAGTCTGCTAAATGTAGAAGATGTGTGTTTCGTCAGGATCACTCTCGCGTACCCCGCGCGTACGATTATTCGACCGCTGTCAAATGCAATTCATTACGGGCAAGTTTCCGAACGCGCGAGCGACTGCTATCCGCGGTTTTCGTTCGATCGTACGTCAGTCAAGAAACGAGATTCATTTCGCGAGACTAGTCTTGTCCATCGTGAGCACTTGGAAGGTTTATCTCTCCGCTGATAGACACCGCCAGACGAAATACCACCGGTAGGGGAATACATCCGCTCCCGGGACATTCATATGCATACTCGCGTGTGCACGAGAGTGCGAGCATCACGAGAGATCCATAATCGTCCTCTGAGAATTCTCTCCGGTTCATTTGCACGCCACCTCACAGAACAGCGCGACTGGATATCGATCGCCCGTGTACGACTCGTCCGGGAAATATCTCAACGGCGTTCCACGTCGGAAACGGTTTCCGAACGCGAGTCTTCCAGAAGTCACATTTTCAGGATTACGGATTCGTCGTTTACATATATATTTCATCATTTACTCGCGCAAACCGCGAATATTTCATTACGACTCGCCGGTCGGCCGATCAATCCGTTCGCTTGTTGCGGGCCGATTGTAGGCTACTGAAAAGACCGCCGACCGCCGTGAACTGCATTCATCGAATTCGTTATTGCGATTAGGTTGCATCGGGTAGCGATGCGAATGGACCCCCCCCCCCTCCTCCCAGCACTAACGCCCGCTCCTAAACGAAGGGCGGACAAAATATGGCAGTCGCCGCACGCGGGCACACGGGTCGCGCGGCGGGCGCACGCGGCGCGAGAGATAGCAGAATTGGCAGGAAATTGCGAATTGCCGGCGAGAGCAGCTCGCCGCGGCACTCGACAGTCGCCGCCGCCGCGTTTGGGAGGCACGAAATAATCCGACCTGCAAATTGAAACCGGTCGCCCGGCGCAGTTTGAGCGGCAGCGACCACCGATAACCGGTCGCGCGCGCGCACACACCAGCTGACGACCGGTGAAAATCCGCCTGGAAAAATAGCTCGATGGCGCGAAGCGCACGGAGACGGGGCACGGTGGTGGGGTAAAACCCGCTTTTCCGACACGGGGTATCCGGCCGGGAACACAAACCGCTCTTCTCCTTTTTTCGGGCCGCGCGCGCGAACGCGTTTGCGTCGTTGCAAAAAGCTCTCGCGCGACTACTACGTAACACTCTCTCCCTCGTGGACGAAATCGCGCGAATCAAACCTCGATTTGAAATCTCATTTGGCGACGATGCTCTCTCTCTCTCTCTCTCTCTTTCTCTCTTTCTCTACGGTAACCTCACCGCGCTCGCAATAACGAGCGCGGTGACAAAAAGCTGCAAGTGCGCACCGTCTGTCTCCGATACTCGTGCGAGTGAGAATCATCTCAGTTATTAACAAAGTTTTGTTAACGATCAAACTTACATTTTCGACTAAGCAATATCGATATAAATTATAAAGATATATGCGTTTAAGTTTACTTTAATATGTCTATAAAAAGTGCTCCACTTTCCTTCAAGCTCTCGCTCTGATTATTAATTCATTTCCACGTTAGGTGTCTTAATGTTACTATCCTTAAAAGTTCAAGAAGAAACATAAAAAAAGTGAGATCATAAAGTATATTCGTAAATTCCGAAGTTATGAAGTTTCTTTCTTCCGCACTACAATGTATCACTGTACGGCGTCCTACCTGGCAAATGAAGAGATTCAAATTCGACTCCTGACTGGGGCAATATCTTTCGTAAATAATCGCTTAATTTGAAATAAAAGAAAATTCAGGGTCTGATTAATGAGGAATTACGTTAATTGGAAATATACGCTCGGTGTGGAAAGTTGATTCAGCGCGTACGCGTACCAGGAAATAATTCGATGCACACGTCAATACACGTCCAAGCATTAAATCCTGCCACCAGGTATATTAACATTCATGATATTAATATTTAATAATATTAGAAAATCCGATCGACTCTTAAAAGCCCAAGATTCTACCAAAACTTAACTTTAAAATTACAATCCGTCCGAGAAAAAAATTATTAAGTTCTTCGAGATGCGACACGCGAAGTATTGCGAGGCAATACGCAACTACACATAATTGCGTTGTACAGCGCGAGCAATCGCAACGGCGGGAACGAGTCCATATTCGTCGTCCTCCGAATGTCGCGCTCTGTTCTTAGGAGTGTCCGGCCATAAGCGCAGTTCGCCTCCGCGAGATACGTTCATGGAGACGTTCGCCCTGGGGGTTAGTACCGAATCAGGACAAAGCAGGGCGACGGGTTCCCCGTGGTCTCGTGCACGCGCGTCGGTCGCGCGTGTGCGATTATTTACCTTTAATTAAGAGCTTCGACCTATTGCTCGGCATATTAGGCCCAGGGGCACCGACAGATAGGGGTTGCTCTGCGAAATGCATCGCGTAACTTTGCAGCACGCATTCGCAATCGCGATAAATTTCAGCGACAGTAATATCAAGCGCAGGCGTAAGTACGTTTCTTGGCGGATCGAACGTTATGCAAATAGCCTCGTATTTTTGCGAAGGACACACCACGTTGTATATCGTAGCAATTTACTCTGATGGAAAACTGGTTTTGACGCAGCCTCCCGATAACGATGCGTTTTAATGGGAATTTGCGCGATAATGAATAGCGAGATCGTGTCTCTCTCTCTCTCTCTCTCTCTCTCTTGATCCGGCGTAAAGAATCCCGATATATATTTCTTTATAAGTGGACATTCGCAGGTATTTTTCTTCGAGCGGGTGAAGCATGCGCGCTCTAATTAAAAAGGAGACGTCAGGTGCTACGACGCGAGTGATTAAATTACCGCATCGAGCCGTATCCGGAAACGTGCCAGGTCTCGTGGCGTTAAAGGAAACTTCCCGGTCCGCCGATTCCATTCTCAGCGAGATCGATATCGAGAAAAGTCGTCGGAGAGTCGTTTTACGGCTCGCCCGTTCGCTGGCTGGCGTTGAACGAGTATCAAAAGATCCGCGAGCAGTAAGGACCTTTCGATGCCCGCAACAGAACGCCCCATGTGTACGCGCACATATATACATGGAGTATCAAGAGAGAGAGAGATAGAGAATGTGTGCAAAGCTGCAATGCGGTGCACAATGCACGAACCTGTCGCCTTAAACTGCCAGGAAAACGTTTGAATTCGATGGACCGACGCGAGCACGAGTTTCGTTCTTTGGAAACTTGTACGAACCTCCGAATACGAATACACCCTGAATAATTAAAAATTGGAGGGAAGCGTATCTCAACCTTGATGCGCTCACTCTCCGATCCCGTTCGAATGTTTCCGAATCGAGAACAGAGAGGGACGGTTAATTCAAATGAAAACGGAAGACGGATATTCCTGTGCACTAAAACGTCACTCTGCACGGCTGAACATTACACGTCTACGTGATCTTTCATACTGACACGCGCGATTTCTAAACGCCGACGTAAGAATTACCAGAACGAAAGAGCGGGCGCAGCGGAAGAAGCGAAAATTTTTCCCGCGAGCGCGCCCGACGGCGCTGTTTGTGGAATAACAAGTTCCCGTCGCGACATGTAGAGATTAATTTTCTGTTGAGCGACGCGCGAAAGTGCGAAACACCGATAAATCGAGAGAGCGGACGGACCGGTAGTGTTTCCCCGGTGTTCTCACGGATATTAAACTAAAAAACAATTAGCAGAAAACATAAATCAGCATCGTCCGTTGTCGCGGAGCCGTCGCGGCGTCGCCGCCGTCGTGGGGAAACCGCGAGAGCGTCAGTAGGCGAGAGCCAACATAAATCTTGAGCGTGCTCCCTTCTGAGAAATAAACCTTCCGCTCTTTTCTTCTCGCTTTGCGACAGCATGGCCGGCGAGGCGACCCTGTTTCCCGTGGCGGGTGGTAGATGAAAGTTTTCCTTTGTGCCCGTGGCATGTCACGTTGGTCATTTCGGGGCACGAGGCGACACGAAGGTGGTTCGGGAACGACGGCGGGAGGTACGCGGGAGGGCTGAGCGATGGCGGGGGTGGCCGTAGGGTGGCTTTGCCGCACATATTCTGAATCCCGAAGGGGCCTCGTCCCGAACACGCCCGTCCGGAAGCTGAGGAAAATGAGAGACCGTCGCACTCTCTCTCTCTCTCTCTCTATTTCTCACTCTCGCGTGCACGAAAGAGGCGACGCTTTCTCTCGCGCGGGAGAGGAAAGTTCGAGCCGAGGAACGTGCACGTCGCGGACAAGCGCGGAAAAAAATTTATGAGCCTGATTCACCGCGTGGGCGATAACTCCGGCTGTCGCACGTAGGTAGGTTTCAATGGAGCGGGATTTCCGTCCGTGGATGTCGCCGTCGCGATTGCGAATTCCACGGAGGGTGTGATTCTTGCATTGTACTTTCCTGCGCCGCCACGAACGTGCCTCTCTCGAAATTTACCGGCCGCTTCTCTATTAAATAAATTCTAACAGAAACTGGGTTATCCGCGCAGAGCATAATTGGCATATGGAGGCGCGCCGCGGAAAGTTTCCGCGATGATCAGAAATGATAGGCAAACTAATTATCCTTTATACCAGAGAGAGATCCGAGAGATTACAACCTATATTTATAATTTTCTATTCTAAGGAGAGAAAGAGTTCACTTTACTCCGCTCTGCGACATGTACACGTATAAAGGAAATGCATTCATGAGACGAAATCAATTTCTCTTTAATGAGCAGTTTCTAATTTGTACCTTTATAGGATTTTATTTAATAGACTATATAGAAACTCGACAGAGAAGTGACAGACGAATGAACGAATAGAATCGACCTATCCTCGTGTTTAGTCAGCTCGAACGGATCCTTTTACAAGTCTGTGTATCTTATCCGATGGCTTGTGTCTCACGCCCGGCGAGGGAAAGAAGGCTAACTAAGGAAAAACTGGAAAGGGTCGCGGTGAAGGGCGAAAGCTGGAGAGATAAGGCAACAGACGGTAAGCTGCGCGGCAAAGAGCCGCCTCTTCTCTGATTAAACAAAACAACTGTTGGGAGCAGCTGGCTTCTATTGCTTCGAATGCGCAATGCAGCGTCGAGCGGAATTATACGATAAAACCTTTTTCGAAGCCGAGTGGGCGGCTGGGTGGTTCGTGGCGCATTCGAGCGCAATTACCAGGATGCTATCTAAGTATCAATTAATAATACGCAAGTGGTATCATTAAACACACGAGCAATAACGGCGAATCTTCTTTCAAAGTTGGGCGGTGATTTAACGATGATTAAACGGATGAAACGCACGAGTGACAATGGAAAATTTTTTATCGCTTCGCTCGTATGCTATTGCACGCGCACAGCTACTCGGTAATTTTAAACCCAGTCGTGAATAAATGCCGATTAAAAGTCTAAAGATTCGGAAAACAAGCAGATAAGAGTTTAGATTGTAGAATATCAATGATACAATTGAATTCTTTCAATTACAGACCCGAGAATGATCAAAAGAAACGAAAGTAGCCGTGTTCACACAAGAGAAAGCTCGATTTCCCGGAAGCGCCGAAAAACAGTTTCATTCGTTCACAAAGATTATATCACAAAAAATGTATTGTTTTGATCCCATCTGCCTCTTCAATTTCATTTTCAGTTTCAATTATTCGAACTGTCGGTCCGCACTAACAACGAATATAAATACGGGCTTTCTCTCTCTCTCTCTCTCTTTTTCTCTCTGGAAAAGCAAATATAACAATACAGTATATGTTACTTTGAGCTTCTTCAATTTTCAATCAACTGTAGATGTTTCAAATCGTTTCCTGTCGGATTTTCCGATGCGCCGACCTTTCAGAGATCTATATATTTCCGAATCGTTTGGCAATATTTTATATTGAGAGCACCTTGATCGACATTCGACATAAAACGGTTAAACCAATTAGCTTTCGTGTCGTTCGAGCTTTCAATCAATATTATTTCAATTTTTATTAGAACTCCATTTATGTCGTAGCTTATATCCATCCCTCTCGGGGTTTTCAAGATACCCGAGAGGCGTGTTTGTCCGCGATGAAAAATATTCGAGGAAATATATATTTTTTATCCGCAAGATACAAAAATCACACATTTCGGCGGAAAGACACACACACGGAGAGAGAGAGAGAGAGAGAAAGAGAGAGTGTGTGTAGGAGGGGAAAAGGAGTGAGCAGGGATTATCGGTGTTACACTTTCTCGCACGATCGAACGACTCGTCAACGGGCAATACGGTCGGTCGTGCGATCGGAGCGGCCATTAAAATGCAACAGCGTGTTCGGATCCGGTTGCGGACGGTGTGCCGCGTTGTCGGCGATAAAATGCTCGAAATTCCTGACTCATTAAACGAGAGCGGCACGACAAACAAGCGGCACTCGACGCGTCGTCCGGACTCGAATTCGCGCTGGAACACTGGACGCTTGTCGAGCTCGCTGGATTGTTTGGCGATCGCAAACACCGCGCTAAAATATGAACGATACCGGGTCCGTAAATTGTCGACGGCGACGAGGGTGGCGAGAGTTCCGTCATCGATTCTGGAAGCGAGCCGCGGCGCGCGATGGCGCGCGCCAGAGAGAGCGGAGAAACCGGGTCCCGGGTCGACAAATTGAACCAGCGAAGACGAAGCGGAAGCTGAATGGAAATCCGCGAAAAACGCGCCTGCCGCGATCGACCAGATTGGATTCGCGAACCTACACGAGCCGTACGTGCGCGCCACGGATATGTCGGACGAAATGAAAACTCGAGAGTTATATCCCCTCGCGTTCTTCTCTGATGACTGTTTCATCTTCTTCGGTAACGCGAGAGCCAACTCGCTACGCCCGTCTTCTTATTCCCGCGGAAATACGCGCGCGCTGAAATTCATATTCCGTACGTGAAATCGGGGAATTGCGGCTACTTTACAACAGCCGAAACACGGACGACGCGTTCTGCGTACATGCGGATTTTTTCGTAAACGAGGGAGAGATTCGTGCAAATCTATCGGAAAGGACGATCTCCGGTTGTACGCACACGATATCGAAGAAATCTGGACATTTGCAATACACGATGTTTCGATTGCTTTCGATGTCACTATCAATCTAGTTTCTAAGAATAATGTGTATCGGAACACGATTTGGTATATAGTATATGAATTTGGTACATAGTGGTAAATTTGATAAGTGTGTTTGTAGTACAAATATAAAATCTGATCAATCGATAATCGAATATCGGACGAAATTTGTGAGCGAAAACATGCGAGCGAATTTTAACACGAAAATCCAGCTTTGATGCGGAATGTCGAAACATTAAATGACACTCTTTCTATCTTTTGCAGCACATTACAGTCTCGTGTCATAATTCAAATAGTTTCAAAGAATTCCTCGCACAGGCAGCCGATTTTCATGAAAATTAATCCGCTCTACTTTCGCGTATCGCGAATGTTCAAAAGTTAGCGCAATTACCGCATTAATAAGCCGCAGTTCGTACGACTGGTGAGTACGAATCCACCTTAATATAAGCTTTAAAACGTTTAAAAGATTCGTCCACGGATACGTCGGTCTAAATGAAAACTGGAAAGTTATATACCGCCTTCCCCGCTCTTCTCTGATGACTATTTCATTCTCTTTCGTGGCGCGTCGCGCCCAAGTTTGCGAGCTCGACGCTCCTTTGACCCGAAACTTCGGTCGAGATAGGAATCCGCGAGATCGTGTTCCCTCCCTTGTGAAAATAGAGGATCCTTAGCATACCGAAAGCGGGCGTTATTATTTAAGAAGCTGCTCTTGCCGCACGGCTCGGATTTGAATATTTCGTTAACTCCTTCTTTCGACTCCTGCCAGTTTGCGCGCAACAGAAGCCCCGGAGTTGCTGAAATAGGCTTGGAGAATCGCAAGGAAAGCGTGTAATATTTATATATTGCGACGCACCTTTCGTTCCCGGCACCCGCTGTGTGCCGTTTCTATTCTTTCTTATTTTAATCGCTTTCGACTTCACGGCTTCGTTGGTAAATATCTTTCGGTGGTAGCGCGAACCCGGCCCTCTGTATTATCCGGCGCTCGTCACGCATTGAATAGAAGATAAGGAGGCGTTCGCGAAACTTTGGGATTTATGTTTTAATAAACCCATATGGGATTACACTGTGCTTCCGCGGAATAACTTTGTACAAGATTAAAAAATCTCGCCGAAATTACCTAGTCTCTTGTACGAGGAAGGAAGAAAGAATTAACGGGGGAAATTGATGTTTCTCAATAATAATAAATAGAGTTCTCAGATTGCTTATTAATTTAGTTAGCAATTGAGTAGCGGGTTATCAGGGAATTTTTAAATTGATAATTAATAGTATTGGGATTCAAAATAGTCGGTTCATACGTGGAAGATTGTCGCCGCATTTTATCCAGCCGAGAAGATTCGGCACATTTCGCATACACGATGGACGATTTTACTCTCCTATCATGAATAATTTGATATTATCAATATCCAGTAGCATTAAAACATCCGTGTGCCTATGACCGTATATTTATAACAATTTATCTTTCTTATACTTAGGATAATTTATCTTTCATCGGAGTCGTTTCAAATTTAACGCTTCTTCTCCGCGCGTAGACATTCGACGGGATAAATATAATACACAATAATAGTTTACGTATAACTCACAGACAGTCGTGTTAACTATCACTCATTATATTGAATGTCTTGTGAATATTGATGGAACATCGACCGATATCAATATTGGGGGGCTGAACGCCGCCCGAGCAGAAACTCGCGGAGGCGCGAGCGGCGATTAACGGGTCGCGTAATTTACGCGTTGCAATATACGGGACAATTAATCGAGCGGCGTGTAACGCGATAATAATCGTGGCAAGGGAGAGCGCAAGGCTCGCAACGATCGCGTCGGTAAGATGGCGGTTTCTCGCGCGACGACTCGCTAAACCGTCCAATTTAGGCGCGATATCAGTCGTTCTTCGCGGGCGCGCGCGTACGTACCTGCCATTAGGCAGGCAATAACGCCGGCACGGAAGCGAGCTATTGAGGCCGTCGTCGGCTTACCAGCCGGTCGCCTGCAGTTCGCCCGCAGCCGCGATTACGCCTAAGTGTGCATTCGCTCCCTCGTCGTCCACCTCCTCCTTCTCTCTCTCTCTAGTTATTTCTCTCCTCACCCCTTCCCGGCTGCTCCTCGCGCTCTACCACCCGCGAAGAGCGTCACCACGTTGTGGCTAAACGCCGCGACGTGTCGTCGTCGACGTTGTCGCTGTTGGCCGCCGTCTCGTAGCGCACTCATGCACACGTACACATCGTGTCACCGTCGGTCGCAACAATTGCACGTGCGCGTCGCCGGGCACCGACGCGGGCACGTGTATGCGCGGTTACGGCGTTTAGGCACGCCGCCGAATACGGGATGAAAGAGGGAGACGGCGAAAATTCCACGAGAAGGAGGGAGGAAGGGAGGCAAGCGGGACGGGGGAGAAGAGGTTGATGGTCGACGAGTGTTTCCAGCGTGTATATCGCCGCGTCGCGCCCGGAAAGGGGGAGAGAGAAAGAGCCGTGGGCCCCTGTACACCCCGCGGGCCTACCTCAACTCTCCCGTCGCGCCCTTTCAACCACCATCCCCTTTCATTCGCCGTCTCTTGCCCCCTCGTCCTCATCCGGACCCGCGGCGCGCAGTATAAATAGATGGGTTTGAACGAGACTGTGAAAGCTTGCGGTCTCGTTTCGAATAATTGGATTTGCCTCGAACGGGACCGAGAGACGCCGGTAGTTCGCACGAGCGCACGCGTACGAGAGAGGCGCGTATGCCGGCGGACACACGTGCCTACCTTTCTCTTTCTCTCTTTTTCTCCCTTTCTCTCCATCATCCTCTTTGTTTCTCTCCGCAGCTTCCATGTTCCGCGTCACGCTCTTTTCCCTCGATCGCCGGGACGTGGCCGCTCGTCATGGACGAGCGCGTTTCCTCCGCGTAACTCGCACGCTCGAATAATAATCGACCGCGGGAGTAAAGAGAGATGAGGGACCGCACGCGAGAGGAGTCGATGCGAGAATGAAAAAGCGCGTTAAGGCACGCCGGTTGTATTTAGTCCCCGGATTTATACGTCGCCGCGCGACAGTTGTGCCCGAGTCTTTAAATGTTCGGCGAATTTCCCTCGTCGTGCCGCTGCTTCGATGGGGAAAGAGTCGCCGTGGAGTCTGCGACTTGTTTCCCCAGAAGTTTCCGGGGGGAAGAAAAAAGAGAGAGGGAGAAAGGGAGAGAGAGCGAGGGACAACTGCCCGAGTAGAAATGTATTCTTGAGTAGGCTTGAGACAAAAGTCTGTTCTTTATAGCTGAACTGGCTGTGCTAATTGGCTAATTTATTTATCCAGCCGTCATCTAGCCACTAGCAAGAAAATTAGCGTTACATTACCGGCTATCAGACACAAATTTGTTACCTCGTGGCCGAATACCCAGCGGATACCCGCAAGGTTCAATTTTTATTAGGGCGCGACTGGTACACGCGCTTTTGTATCACTTCACGAGCTCGATATAATTTATCGTCAACAGAGATATCGTCACGTGCTGTCCGTTCGCTCGACTATCGCTCTTTCCGTTGATATTTCCATGGGAACAATGAAATGGCGAAAGCGGTGTCCCTGCGGTTATAAACTGTAACTACTGCGGATGATCGAATCGTCACAATCGGCAAATTGTCCATCCGCGTTTAGACATCGTCGTCGTTTTAGCGTCAAGCGCGGCGATACCGCCCGACAACGGTGTGGCGTCCGTTTAGCGCAAATTAATTTGCGAATCTCTCGCGAGTCAGTTTACGATTCGTAGACGCGCGCGAGCGCACTCTTCGCGGGAGAAGCCGACGACGAGTAGCCGCGGTATACCGAAGCAATTATACTCCAGCGCCGGGATCGCGAGGTATTTCGTGCAGCACGGAAATCCGAAGTCGGATCTCCACGGTCGTCCTTTAACCGCGCGGCGATATCGCACGTAATGAATTCTTCTCTCGATCGGCCGAAGTTATCCGGATTTTCCGATACTTCGTATCCTCTCGCGTTCACCTTCGCGGAGAAGTGGTATCAAGCGCTGACCCTTCCCTTACTCGCAATTTCCGTCGTCCCTCCTCCTCCTCGTTTCTGCCCCCCTCAATGCGCACCCTCGCGATTCGGTAGGCTCGGTGAGTCACAGCGTTCGTTTGCATGCTCGCGTGTTGCATATCCACCCTCGAGGACACGCGCCGTGCAGAAACGTGGAAAGAGAGATAAAAGAGGAGGAAAAAGGAAAGGCCGCACGCATGCGTGCGGTCCCAGCTGACTAAGTCCACGAAGGCGAGAACAGTAATGTTATCATTACAGAGAATCTTGGAGATTGCTTCGCGCAGCGGTGCGAAAGTGGCGTCCCTAGGTGACGCACTCGTATTTTTCCCGAACGCGAAAGTAGATAAATCAACAGCCGGAATATAATCTCGGGAGTCGATCGCGGGCGTAACAAAGTGCGAAAGTTGGGGAACGATTTGCCCGGGAACTCGATCGGAAATTCCGTAACGGAGAAATAAGATTATCTGAAATTGTCGTTAAACTTTTCTATCGCGCGAAAGAGCTTTGTCGCGCTGTTACTTTGGATAATCCGTACGGGAGAACCGCGGATTCGGATTTGCACGAGCGAAACTCGCTTTATGCGGGGTATATCATAACATGTGGGCATAATTTCAGAAATGAATTTGGAAATTTCAGGTGTTGTTCTGATTCGCCGGCAAATTTCTTCAATACGCCGGCGGGGGTACGTTCTCTACGTTGTCTACCGTTGTATTGTAAATTTTGTAGATTTTCAGTAACCCCACATGTGAAAATTTCATGGATTTAGATCCGGCGATTTAACAAAGTTAACAAACCTAACAAGAATGAGCGAAATACGAAAATATCTGTAACTCGGAAACAAAAATGCGGCTTACATTCATGCGAACTTTTTGTATTATTTTTACGTCCTGAATTACGTTCTTAATTTCTGAAATTATGCCTGCATGAAACGCTCTGTATATCATTTCATCGACTTTATAAACTTTATAAACCGGAATTGCATACCTTGACGAATGAGATATTCATGTGCATGTCAAGTACTCACTTACTTCGTTACACATTCGTTAACATCAAAAAACCAATTAGTGCTCTGGACAAGATTCTCTTTTTAAACAACATCGTCAGATTGAATTATGATAATATCTGAAAAAGGAAGCGTCGCTCGTCCCCTACCTCGATTCGTCATACCTACGGAACACCGTGTATACACGCGATATTGGATTCGATTAGGACGGAGTCGACGGAGAAGAGGAGATGGAACTCGTTCGATCACTCGTTTGCATAATATTTATCGGCGATTGCGACTGATAAGGTCAACGTTCGTTGTGTGTACACTGCGCCACGGCGACGAACGAAAAGTGGCGCAAAAGGGAGGGCGAGGAGACGCGGGGGACGCGAATCAAGATGAACGATAAGCGACGAAGAGAAGTTCAGCGTCGCGCGAACACCTACAACAAATTTCCCCTTCCGGAGGATTCAGTCGAGCGTGGAAATCCCGCGTTGATTAAAGAAACGAGGAAAATCGGGCCGAACGATGAGACAACCTCTCGAGAACGAAGACTTTTCGCTCGCGATATAATCAGAGACGGCGTCGATCGCGCATCGAATTACATTTAGCATCTCGCTTCTCCCTTCATTCGACGTTTCTGAAAGCGGAGATAAAGAAAAACAAACTGGAAGATTGGCACAGCGCATCGTTCACGCAAATCGCGGACGAGTGGTTTTATCGTTCGATTGAGCGAGGGACGGGAGGACACGTGCTCGCGGCATGAAAACAACCAGTTTCGCCACGCGGCGAAAGCGAGCTAGTTCGAGGCCGGCGCACGCGACTAATTAAAAATCGCGGCTATCAGCGCGCAGGGGATCTCACAGGGAATCGATTTGATTACCCGATAATAATTAATTGCTTGTTACGTCGCGCGACACGGCGCAATTAATCACTGTCGATGGGTTTTCATTTTTCCTGTCCACACACGTCCTCTCTTCCTCTCCCATTCCCTTTGTTCGCTTTCCCTATCTACCGTCCGGCCCTTCCTCCCCCTTGCTCCTTTGATTCGTCTGCCCAACAACCTGCTTCCTCTCGTCGCGCGTGCGCTCTCTTCTTTCCCTTTTTAGCCGGCTTGGTTAGCTAGCTGGCCCGTGGTCGCACTCTATCATGCGAGGTTCATTAGGTCGGACGTGTCACGACCGCGTGGGTGAGCGACCGTGCCATCAAATTGCGAACACAGTCCGACTCTGCCGCGCAAAGTACGTTTCAAGAGGCTCGGGAAAGAGACAGAAGGACGCGGGAAGGGAGGGAACAAGAGGACAGAAAATAGAGGGTCGCGGCGAGACGACACTTGGACGAGATAAATAAATAATCGATCCCGAGCATCGGACGCGCCGTCGTCGACCAAAGTCGCGGATAATCGATTTCACGGACGTAACTGGAAGTGTAGACTGGCCGGGACGTCCTTCCGACTTGTCCGGACATTAATAATGCGGATTGGATTACCGTCGACAGTTTCGGATTCTGAAAATCCGCTCGATCCGGCCAGTCCGGGGTAACCGACGAGCCGTTAACACAGTGTCGAGCGGGACGTCGCGTAGTGGCGCCGTTTTTCAATCGTTCCCGATACACGGAGAAACGCGTTACGGATTTGCTCGCTAAGTCGCGGTCATCCCGACGACGCTCGTGACTGAATTTTTTCACCATCTATCTGTCCTTTTCTCTCTCTCTCTCTCCCCGGCCGTATCACGACGATGTACGAGAATATTCCGAACGCTCTTATCTCGATGCTGCTCACACGAATTATCCCGAAACGGTCCGAGTATCCCCCGCCGATCGAGCATGCAAAGATCATTCGTGAAAATCGCGCGCACGAGACGAGACGCTAAATCCCCGCGACGAATGCTTCGAAATCAAAATGTTTGACGAGCGTCGTTCGCATCGGCGACGCGCGTGGTGGTACGCCAACACGTACGCGTGTCTGCGCACGTGTACGTGTGTATACACGCGATCGATCTAACACACAGTTCGCGCGGGAGAATACGGAAGGGTGCGGATACGCGTACGGGGATCGAAATGCGAGGGATGAGTTTGACGGTCGGCGGCCAATCATCGGCATATGCCACGGCATGGAGTTCATAAGTGACGTGCCAGCGCTGTCGATCCGGGGCGGCATACTCGATATATCGGGTCCACCGGGGTGGCACCGAGGATCGCTTAATATGCAGAGTAGAATTGGGGGATGCATACGGACGATATAGTTCCCGCTCGAGATTGCGAGAGACGCGCGAAACGTCTCAGACGATCCGCCCGTAGTTTGACGCGTGGCGGCGCGACGAAGGGGAGGGGAGAAGCGCGTTCTCGCTGTTTCTTCTCTCGACGGTGACTAATCCTTCGTTCCCCTCCTCCGTGCCCGCGAATGTCGAGAAGTTGTTTCGTTGTTATCGGAGCCACGGTAACCTTATTTTTCGGAATTAAATTCGGGAGCCCATTGATCGGATTGCTGTTACATTGTTGCGACTGACGTCCGTCGAAAAACTTCTTAATTGCTTTCGCCCGGTGTATTTAGAACGGTTATCGATCGAAACGAAACGTGCCAAAGTTGAGCGTCCCGTGGGACGCACGCGGGTGAGAAAAAACGTTCGAAGGTCCACGCACGCGATCCGTACCGTACCGGACGATTTGGAACTTCGAGCGAAAAACCAACGAGAACCGAGCACGGCCGGACGCATTAAACATTTCGCGCCAAGTTCCGAAACGAAGAACGACGGGTTCTTAACTCGGTTGTTTCGCACCGGCGGGACGACCACGCGGTCATAAATATTTTCTGATTTGTGTCCCTCTTTGAAGAACAGTTACGTACGACTTACGACTCCTGTGTGTGTATGTCTGTGTTTACCGTCGGGAGGCCATGTCAGAGTCAGTCCGGAGGTAAAATGTTTTATATTTGGTCGGCGCCCCGGAGGGCTAGGGACGCCGGGGCTGCGCAATCGCACAAATATGCACCCATATACGCGAGTGAAAGAGCGAGAGACAAAGAGGGACGGGAGGGGGGAGCGACTGGGTTTGGATTGGCAGACAGAAAACACCAGGAGGTACGGGCCGACCACAGTGTTCACGGAATACTAATGCCCGCCGATCCCGGGGGTGCTGTTCCCGTGGCATATTGCCGATCGTGAGGAATCTACGAAGTGTGGAGGGCCCCCTCTCACACCGTCGAGAGAAACACCGTCATTCCGGATTCGCGAATGATAACGAGCCCGGCATTACCGATTCATATAACGTAGACGTGTTCGCGCGAGAAAGATATTACGTTTCCTAGCAGCACCATCGTCGAGGAGGGAGGGAGGGAGAAAGGTTGCTACGCGCGAAACGAACCGAGAAAAAAATCACGCGGTCCCCCGGTGGATCTCAAGGATGAAAACCGTGTGAAAACGGCTGCGGGAACTGAAGTCAGCATTCATTAGACGAGGAGGAAGTAAACACCGTTCGCGAGACGAGTTTATCGATTTAATAGTCTGGCAGTAACGAATTCGCTCGCGAGTAAATCGACGAGAAGGGGAGGGGGGGGGG
>NW_014556411.1:121213-266766 GCF_001313825.1 Dinoponera quadriceps
GGGGGGGGGGATGATCGCGACAATCATAAAAATATCGGGCCGCACTTTCCCCTCCTTCTTTCCGCCCGGCCATGGATGAGAAATAATTACTTAATAATGAGTTAAACTTGTTGCGCAATTAATTATGCGTAGTATAGTTCAAGGGAAATTCGACTACAATGATTCGCCGCGTCTGGAAGCGTTATCAATTATAGCCGTCCGTTAATTTATTTCCGAGGCGACCATGCGGCAATTATCGCCCGCGTTCTCGATTGATTAAATCAGATATTACAAATATGCGTTGCGACGCGAAATCGATGATATAATGCGATATCGATGCCGCGCGTTTAATATTCTTCAGCCCGTCCGAAGCGTGAATTTGCGCAATGAGCGTGCGTGTGTGCATGCGTGCGCGCGAGTGTGCGTCGTATCGATTTATACTCGAGATGTAATTATATACGAGCGCCTTTAAATGGCTTAACTCCGCAAGACGTGTATTCACACCGCGGTAAGTTAATACTGCTGGTTCACGTGGTATTTCAGCACCACTTAGCGCGCGTTGACAAAGGTCGGTGTAAATTACTTACGTCTCGCCGGGATCGCAAATGCATCGGTAACGCGATTATCCTCGTGGCTGTATAAAATCCGTGTAGGACAGGTGCAATGCCGTACACGGCCAAGCTGAATAAATCATCCCGCATATTCTCGAGCAACCGCACGATTTTTAATTACTCCAGTGCAGACTCGCGGTCTTCGTGATCTTCGCAGTAATCCGATAAGCGTCACCGCAAACCCGAGTTGCACGGAAAGTGTTTTCGACTTTCTCGTCACACGGATACTCGCTTTTTCCGTGCACGAGACGCCGATACTAAAACCCGTTAGCCTTCGATAATTTCGAAGCTTCGGAGGAAATTTCGAACTTTCAAATTTTAGTAAGCCGAAACCACGAAGATCTTCGAAGGCCGCAGTTCTCGTGATCCGAAGCTTTGAAAAGTGCAGTCTTACGAAAGTTGCAGACCAATTTTTGACTTAGAGAACACTAAAAGATTTTTTTTATGAACTTTTGTAAACGAATGGATGTGTCAGATATTATATAGTCTTTCTTGTAACAAGGGATATGTTTTTCCCTTTACGTTCAACTTAAATAGCTGCAAAAAGTGCAAAATTGAGAAAAATCCGAATTTTAATGTTTCGAAGCTTCGATATTTTCGAATGCTGAATACCGAGGCTTCAAATCTTTGAAGTATTCGAAATTTGATTCGAGACCTTCGAAAGAAAACACTAGCTCTAGTTGAAAACTTCCAAATTTCGAGGAATATCTTTTTTCCAGACAATCCTAAAGAGTCGACGCATCATGTGCAGTCACGTCGCGCTAACGAGCGTCCTAAGTCCTAATATCGTTATAGGCCGCCATTTCGAACAGATGCAATTGAAGCAATAGACGCAGCAGTTGTGGTAACTGTGATTATCCGACGGCGCGATCCGGAATTTCCCCGTTCCCGCAATTATACCGCGTCTAATTCGCGTTCTCGATCGAAGCTCGTTAAGAGATTATTCCGAAGTATACTCTCGCACATGAAAGTACGACCGATGGGAGAGGCTTAGTTAGTCGTACGATTTTAATTATCCTTAAAACGGCATTTATCGCCCCGTTGTTGAAATTACTCTACGGTGACTTAACGTGTTCGCTCGGTAATACCCGCTTCCGGTAACGTAGAATCGAGTATCCGGCTTAATTTATCGCTACTACGCCTTCTTAACGTTAGAGTGTCGATACGTATCAACAGTTTTCTTAATTATAGCTCCATACGTTCGTAGCTTTTTGTAGCGAAATACGTTATTAACTCAACTTAAAATAATCTATACGATGGAATAAATTATACAATATTAAAATATAAAAAAGAGAGAGGAATGAGATATTATAATGAAAGTGATAATAGAATGACATAAGACGTTATTTGTTTATTAAATGGAAGAAAAGATATGCTAATTAAATTATTCGACGTAGAATTTCTTCAGCGATTTCGCTCGTTAGCTTGATTAAATATCTTTCACAAATTGCGTACAATCTATATTTTAGAATTTATAAAAAACACATGGATTTTATTAACGATATAAATATTTAACGTGCTGCTAATGTAATGTGAAGTCCACAAATACGTGTAATTAAAACGAAACTAAAAATACATCTCGATGAGGAAGTCGGTCAGAAATTTGTGTTGAAACAGCTCGGTTGCGAAAAATCTCGATCATTTATTTGCATTGCTAAATCCCGCTCAGTCGGGTCGCAAATGCTCGGTGCGTCGAACGTGTGCCACGCACATGTTCCGTACGCTTCTACCGTGACGTCTGCAGAAACTATACCCGGAAATAAATGCAATTTCACGATGTATGTCTTGGGCTGCACATTGTAAACAGCGGAAGCTTTGTACGCTTCGCATAGAAGTGATGCAAAGCGAAATTTGTCTTCTCTAAATGTGTATATGTCGTTCGTTACGTGCCGTTTCAATCGTGGAGCCGCGTTTACACGATGCTACGCCGAGCCTTAAGACTGCACAAACAATCGAAGATAAAATAATAGAAGAACAATAATATAATAATGGTAACAAAAGTCCTACATCTAATTATAAGACTCGGTGTAATTATATCCTAACATGTGTCTCTATTTTAGTCCGGCTGTATTAAATAAGATGAGAATCGCGTCGCGTGAAACGCGATTTTTATAACTACCGTTCTATCCACCGATGGCGCAATACTCTCGGCGATGAGCGTAGATCACGGACGTCGCAGCCTTCATCGGTGATTCTGCCACGGTGTCCTAGTGCCGTCTGCGGATGAAATACCGGGCGGAGAGTGGGAAACGAGCAAGGCGATATCTTGATAAAATCAGCGAAGGGGGCGAGAAGAAGAATAAGGGCACTTCGCTCTAGTGCGAGAAATAAAAGAGCGAAAGAGCGGGTAGGAAAGAAACACAGAAACGCGGGACCCAAAAGAGCTGGAGGGCTGCCCGAGAGTGACAGAGAGAAAGAGAGTGGGGGGAAAAGAAAGAGAGAGAGAGAGAGAGAGGAAAGGAGAGCTTACGAGAAACCCTGGCAGTTAGCCAAGTCGCCCGGGTCTGCGCCGGGTGAAAATTATTCGAGATATGAATTTACGGTCGGCGCAGGGTTGCAGGGCGAAAGAAGAACGAGGAAGAGGGGGTGAGTGGGTGGTTGGTCGGGATGGTTGGTTGGTGCAGCGGATAGCGCGGTCGAGTCCCAGGGCCAGATAAGGCAAGAGTCGCGGTCGGACTTAATAAACTTAGAAACCCGAGCGCGGCGAACTTACCTACCTACCTACCAACCTACCTATCTACCCAGCCCGTCCGAAATGCCACCCCGACCGTCGTCACAGTCGATCCCGCACCCCTGTGAACCCTCGCCTTATAGCCTTCGGCTTGACAACCCTCTCACGACTCTCGAATTACCTCGGCGTCGAGTTTCGCAGGCCACGGTTTTTCGGACCGCGCGCGCGGCTACTACCTCGATATTCCTCCTTCCGAGCCGAGTCTTTCTCGAGAATTGGCCGACGAAAATCACCGGCCGCGCGTCGGCTCGTGAAGATCGCGCGACCCGACGCTGACATTCGAGGATGATCCTTTTACGGGATTGAAAGGAGATCTCTCACGAGAAGAGAAGCGGGATGAATCGCGGCTACGACCAATGGTATATCAGATCTATATCTCCTTGAAAATAAAGCTACTACGTGGAAACATTTTAACGGGTGTATCCGCGCGATCCGAACGAACGGGGGAGAAAAGAACAGCAGAAAGTTCAAGATAAACGAGACTCCGGAGAGTTCCTCTAAGAGAAGACAGACTTGCTCGGAGTGAATTTCAGACGGAATTAACTTATTGTGGAAATATCTCTTTTAAAGGGACGCGATAAAGAAGGGGGGGGGGGGGGGNGATATTTGACGCGATATGATCGAACGAATGCTACTTTAGAAAATAATGTCGCTCCTGTACTTAGGCCCGTATTCTGAACTCTCTTTTATCGATAAAAGTATCTTAAATGTGATTCCTGAGCCAATCAGGTTTCTAAGCCATTTTCAGAGGCATTTTTATCAATAAAAAAGAGTTCAGAATACGGGCCGTCGACTCTAGTCTTATCAACGTTCATTCAGAGAACGAGAACAAACGGTTACGTAAACCAGGTATCGTTACGCGCACCGTTACGCGCAACAATGATGTAATTGCCTGATAAACTGACCGACAAACAAATTGGACTCCGCCTGCCGACTGTGAAACTACTCGCGGGTGTTTCTTCGAACGAGTACGAGGGTGTCCTAAAATCTTAATGAGGGCTTGTCTGCTGTCGAGTAGAACGTCAGCCGGAAGAGCCCGTATTCCCGGAAATTAAGGAAGTCCCCCAAACGTCGCGTATCACGAGTTAAGTAACTTCTTGAGCCGCACCAGATCCGAGAGCATAGCGAGCAAACCGGTGCTCTCTCATATAAGCGCGTGCCATAAACGCGGACGGACAGCGAACGTAGATCCGGGTGCTACTTACACCTCTGAAAATTTCAGGTCGCATTTAAATTATACTTCCGCGTCGCGAGCTTGATCGCGCGCGAGCCTCTCCTACTACTTTAAATTCTTAATACGCGTCTTCTCTCAGGTAAAACGCGGCGGTATTTCGAAAAAATTGTAGATACACTCTCTCTCTCTCTCTTTCTTTGCGAACGATGAAATATTAACGATTTTACGACAGTCAGCACGGTTTCTCCGAGATGAAACGCTCGATATTATATGATATCGGTGAGATATCCCAATTTTACATTTTACATCTCTTTTGGCGAAAAATATCATTGGTTCTCGCGTAAAGCAGAAATGTTTGATTTCAACGTTGATATTCTACACGGTCTTCTCGTTATACTCATTGCTGCGGGGACGTTTAATTTTTCACCGTTCGTCATTTGTATTTGCAAAATGAGCGTAAATATACGCGCGATGGAAACAGAACACGTCGCTAACAAATAACGTAATAAGTCGGGGGAGTTGCGGCGACGAAAAAGAGAGACAGAGGGACAGAGTGAGGTCTCGTATCGAAGTACCGGTGTTTGATTCAGAGAGTTCGTACTTTGTTCGGAAGAAGTGAACTTAGGAGGGGACGGGTAATGAAGTATGCATGCCTCGTGCGATTGGAGCGGCGCGTTTGCATTCGAGCGACGCGCCGGGGCGTCGCGCGCTCAGCGAGCGCAACCGGGAACTGATCAAAGTTTTCTCGATATGCCGGGATCTGGAATTAGTTATTTATACGGCGCGATGAAGAAAAGAGGAATGACGAAAACCAGCTAGACCGCCTCAGTTGACTCTTGATGTGAAACATGTCTCTACCCGAGCCACTCGAATTCCGTCGCGGGGCAAACACAGACGGGAGCGGGAACGGCAAACGAATCGTGAGCGTTAAAATCAGGAACTGAACAAGGGAGTCGACATATATAATGGCAACATATATAAGGTAGATCGATTAAATTCTAATTAATAACGAGTAATTCTTTTTCGAAAAATATTCCCGCAATCGATAAGGGGAATTTAACTGTCTGATATTCTTTAAATAAACAAATAAGTATACATATATATATATATGTATAGCTACTTACACATACACATATTCACTCCAATGCAATCGTCTCTCCGTTAATCTCTCTGAGCGATCGGAATAAATTATCGAAATATGTAAATGCGAAATTCTGCGCATTCGCGCGCCGCCGTTGTGTGTCCCTCAACGACGACGGAAAAAAGGAGTCAGGCGGTATCGATTAAAGCGGCATCTATTTACGCGGGTTACGGAAATGCATAAATAACTTCCATTATCTTGGGATACTCGTGCGCTCGAAATTCCAGTAGTTTCAGTCTGAATAGAGGCGGCCGCACCGCTCCGCTCCGCGCGCCTACGTTATTACGAGAAAGAGAGACCGCCCATGAGCGGCTAGGGCTTCGCGATACCATTGCTAGCTACTTGCCGCTTTCGCTCGCTCCCACGATGCGAAATGAGAGGGAAAACGGGAAATATCGTGGAATAGGCGATGAGGCGAACGGACGGGCGGGCAGGCGGCGACTGCGGTGGTGAGTTGGAGGGAGAGAGGGCGGAGAACATACGGCAGCCGCGTAAGCATTGTTTTGCGCTACTTTGTTATGCGGTTTCTGTTTGCCGGCGCGAGGGAGAGTAGGGCTGCCACCCTGGCAACCTACATCGGGCACAATGACGCCGTTCGGCTGATGCTCGCACGTGCAATTGGAAAACGCACCCTCGGCCTGTACAATGGTCGACAAAAACACCTTGGCGCGCAGGCGTAGTCGCGAGAGGATATGCACCTGTGAGCGAGGGAAAAGCGGTGATGGCAGAGCGCTGGCAGGTCGCGGAAAGAAACGCGATTTCCCGCTGCCGCCGCCGGTGTTCGTCGTTGCTTGCCGCGTGCGGCGATATTACCGAGCGCCATTTTCGAAAGAGTTAGAGAGAGAGAGAACACCGTGGATAAAACGCGTGTATTTTCGTGGAAAAACGCGCGCGATTAAAGCGCCAGCCTGAAATCGTCGTCGTTAAATAGCCCGGAAGGAAACGTCGTTACGACCATTTACGCGTTCACGTACGCGTTTATGTTGCGTCGCGTCGCGTTGCCTTGCGCACGGGAAAGTTACGACCGCTCGTCGTGAATAATTGCAGGGAATGAGTGGGATTAAAAAAATCAAGCGTGAGTAACCCAGTTAAATGGTAATGCTTCGCCAAACGTTACGCTCGAACACGGACAACTTGTTACGGCGTGCCGGCGATAGAAGAATATGAATTCGCGGACACTCGTTACCGCGTTTCGCGAGAGAGTTAATTGCTTTATTAAGAATGTCTGCGATATTCCCGGTCGAATTGAAGCGTGGCTGTTTTTTTTTTATCTGAAAACTCGATGAAATATTAAAAGGCCGAAATTCGTAACGCGTTTACGCTTAACAGAGGTGCAACGGCGTGAAGGTGTAAATTCCTATTGTGATGGCAAATTGCCCCGCGACCTCGATCTACGTATGCGAATAATACGAACCGTAAAAGAATATGCGGCAAATATTGCGGCGGAATTATATAACAAAATATATCGCCCACTTAATTATTGCCGTTCGATCGTTATTCCATCGGCAACGGATGTAAAGGCCAAATCACACTAGCGATTGTCGATTGAATCGCGACTGTGATTGGCGATTATTTCTCAAACAATCCGAGAAAAACAATCAGCGGCTACTTTGCTCTGATTGATTGAGAAACAATCGCCAATCACGATCGCAATTAAATCGGCAATCGCTAGTATGATTTGACCTTTACTGATATAAGCGACGCTTGTAAAATCGTGAATGTCAAATGAAAAATAAAAGTAACACGGGATGGTGAGGATTTTAGAAACGCTGAAAGAGTCACGTAGCACCGCGGTACGTCGCAAATTACAGTATTAAGTCGAGTGTTAAACAGTTGACGAGAGAGGAGGATTAAAAACAAGCGGTTGAGTCCGCCCTGAGCTCGAAGCCGCGTAAAATCTCACAGAGGGATGGACAGCACACGTGCGTTGTTGTATCGTTCCCCTCTTTCGAGAGCACTCACTCGAATATCGAAAACAATTTCAATTTCAATTTGAAAAGTTTAAACATCTCCGGAGAGAGGGAAGATAAAGATGACAAGTGATATTCGAAAGAGGGAGAGAGAGAGGGAGGAGGGGGAGGGGGATGGCGAAGGTGGGAGAGAAGGATCGTGAAGAGATGAAAGAGGAGAGGAAACCACCACGGACGATGGACGCAAAACTCGATTAAGGACAAAGACAGAGTGAGAGGGGAGGGGAGGGAAGGGGAAGAGGTGATGGAAAGCTCGCCGCTTTGAGGAAGTGGTCGGTATTTCGAATTTCCCTTTAATTTGAAATATAAGGATCCTTCTGTCGGCGCTGTCCCTGCCTCACCGTGAAACTCGCGGCCCTTTCAAAGCGCGGACTCTCTCTCTCTCTCTCTCTCTACCTCAAAGCGTCAGAGACTCTTGCGCCCTTGGTCCATCCGACTGAACCTTTAGATCGGCCCTTCCTCTCCTCGCCTCGCTGCTTATCGTCGACATCGGTCGAATTCGCGAATTGGTCTCTCAGTGAAACAGCCTGTGCCGTAAACCTCAAGGTTCTCTCTCTCTCTCTCTCTCTCTCTCTCTCTCTTTCCCTCCCTACCATCCCTGCGCCGCGCGAGATTGCCACCCTTCGCAGCTGTGTCTACGCTCGCTGAGAATGCATTTTCGGGAAAAGGGCGCGAGACGCGGTGAGATATTGAAACGAGATATTTCCGTGAGACAAAGGCGCACGACGTTCTCGCATATATCTCTCCTTAAAGACGCCGACGTGCGCGCCGACAAAGTATTCAGCGTGCGATCGAATATTTCTGATCGACGCGCGTCATCGCGTTCGCTCGCGACGAAAGAGTATCGAGAGCGGTGAGCAGGAACGAGAAGTATTATTAGAATCACGACCGTAATGACTCGTAGGAAATGTCATAAGAATTTGACAAAATATCGCCGATCTCTCGACCCGGATCGAAACGCGCGGAGAGGTCATTCCGGAAAGTGCACAGGTCGAAGAGACGAAATGTCATTCTGCGGGGATCGAATTGAAACGACGAGTTTTATTTCGGTACCATTTCGATCTATTTTCAATTCTATGCATTATTTCCTATCCTCTTTCTGTTTTTACACGAGATCAAATTAAGCTCCTTTTTCACCAAGGAGATCTGTTTGCGAAGGATCAATCATAGCTGTTCCGAATTATCTCAGTTTAAATTGACAAAAGGTCGATCTTTACAAAAAAAGGTCTGAAAGAAAAAATGACTGTACAATAATAAACGACTGTTTTTAAATCTGTTAGGTAGAAATTAAATGGACACTTTTTTTATTTATTTACTTATTTATCTATTTATTCATTTATATTCTTTTATGCAATCGATTTGACGATTTACATGCTTAGAGAATTTATAGTTGTGGGTAATTACGTAGGTAATAAAAGAAAAAGCAAAATGACACCACGCTGTCAGAGGTGAATGTAGATATTAGGAGACATCGTAGAACAGTCTAGTCGGAGCATTGAAATTTACCGAAACTAATGAACAAGAGCTGTCGATATCAGCGCGAATCACATCGTACAGAAACACGGCGTCCGCTGTCTGCGATCATCCAATGTCTGAAGATCGACTAAATATAATATCTCCATATAATCATGATCTTGAGCGTATATAGGATGTTCTAATTTTCAAGAGAGGAATCTTAGAAATTGGCGTTGAATCGATTTGATCCAATTGATACTACATATCTGGTTTTTCTCCAAGAAGTACCATACATATGATGAGATGATCGATACAGGTTCAACGGTTACAAACAGAAGTTCCGAATCCGAATAGTCGACAACTGCACCGTTTAGCCCGGCCCGTCATAATGGTTACGTTAGCCGAGTTGAAACGTGGTGATTGCGGGTTAATACAATTGGACTCGCGGCCAACGTTAACCGAGCACACGGGGCTCGTCCTCGAGGCTTCTCGGCGCGGGGTGCTCAATAGCGAAGAAACCACGCTCGGAATCCCGTGGCGACAGCGTCAGCAATTAAATGTAGCTACTACGTCCTACAAGTCCAACACGGGCGACATGCCGCGTCGAGCCGCGAGGAGGAGTGTCCTTGTGCTTGCAAGTCGCGGCGCCGAAACTTCCAGCGGAACTTCGGGACGCCCGTCTCGGAAAGTTGGACCGCTGCATCTGACGAGAACTTATTGTCGGCTCGTAACCGCATCCGGCATCGCGGCGACGGCGACGACGCCAAGCCGCGAGGTCGCCGCGACGACGTGTCACGCGAACTTTAATCGTATGCGAATTCGCGAAAAAGCGACAGCGAGCGAGTGTAAGCGACAAGTATAGGAAAAGTAAAGGCCGCGCTCTCTCTCTCTCTCCCTCTCTCTCTCTCTCTCTCTCTCTCTCTCTCTCCGAGATGGATGTGAAAAACAAAAGAGAAAACTTCGCGCGCTTTTAACCGCGATATGCATGACGCTCTCATCAATTCATAATTAAATTCCAGATATCATATTGCGATTTCTACATATTTATACACATATTACAGTATATTTACTATTATTATTATTATTATTATTACTTTTATTGAATCATACCGAATAGAATCGAATGCTTTTTTTATTGTTCATCGAGAGATGCATGTACGCATGAATCACATTCCCAAGCATTCACGTATGTGTACGATAACTCGATGACAGTGAATTATTCTTCATTTGTCTCGAGATTCCTCGTCCATGCGGTTTCTCGAATTGAAGAGCTCGCGGCTCTAAATTCCCGAAGTTAAAACTCAGTAGAGAAGTATACGCGCGTGCGGCAGCGGAATACGTAGTGCGCGATTTCTGAAAGTGTACCGGCCACACGGACGTTGCACTTTTAATAAAGAACCGGCTGTTCGAGGATGCGCGCGTGTATACTGCATTATGCAACTTCACTGTGGCACACGCTACAGTCATTTTCTTTGTCCTCAATAGTATCGAATAGTTTATCATATGAATAACTGGCGTTTGTAAAGCGTAATAACACGGCAGGAAGGTCGCATGAATAAAGCGACAATATCCATTCTAAACTTTACCTCGCAGCGCCGCGGCGCGAGTATAACGCATAATCATGTAATCACGCGAGAATGCGTGTTATTAAAGATTCATCGGGATGTCATTAAATCGGGAATGCCTGTCGACATTTCTCCCTGAATCTACTTTGACCAATTATAGTCGTTACAACTTCCCGCGCTTGCTTTAACTCGCTTAATATTAAGCCAACGTTAAGAACGCGCTAGAGTGTTCGCTTTTCGAGAGAAAGCAGAAGCGCACGCGTCTATATAAAGCGTGTATCCTCGCACGTACGCATAATAAAGCGGGAAAGATCGGTAAAGGCCTCGATAGCGGAAACGCGGCGCGAAATTGTCGCGCCATATTCCACGGATCGCGTAGTCACCGCGTCCGCGTTTAATTAACTTCTAGTAACTACGATTTCGTTCTCACCTTTTCCACCGGCCCCCAGCCTCTGCGAGCTTCTCCGCTCGGTCCAGAGAAAATAATTGCCGGCCGTAATTACGGACTGTTCCTCTTCGCTTCCCGCCGTTCTTGTCTCCGCTATCCATCCTCTCGCCATTCTTTCTCCCACGTTTCCTCTAATTCAGTCTGTTTAACGGGACTTTTCATCGCGATGTAACCGATTGTAATGGATTTCCGCCAAATGCATTTTTAAGTTCCTCCATTTTCCGGTTTTAAAGGCGTTCCTGATAAGCGAGATGTATTCGTTACGTTTTGCATTTACATGTCCATTAAATCGTCCGGCAGCTATCCGCAGCGCGCAAATTAATCCCTCACTCGGGCTTTGCGCGGCAATTTTTCGCGACAGAGTGGCTTAATCGTATATTTCTTGAATTGTTAAAGACACAGAAAGCAAACGCACGATGACGCCAGACGGCGTCTCTGATTGGCATGGAACTAATTGGACTGGTAATTGCTTCTCGATTTTAATACGCTCGTCACACATTTTCCCCGCTTGTAACGTCTGTAAGTGCCAAGATATTCTTATACACATTTTATATGAGATGTTCAAGACACCGTGCAATCTCCGTTCGCAGCCAAGATTACAGATCTAATGATATCGCCGCTTTGCATAATAACAACGCTCTTCTTTTCGCAATAATAATATCTCGTTGCTATCTCGCCGACAGTATCCCGGGATATGCGTCCCGCTGTTCATTAAAAACGTCACGTCGCCGAGTGATCCGCTCTCGGATCGATGAACGGCGCCGCGGCGAGAAAGATTTTCCATTATTCCGCGATTTGCGGTCTCAGTGCCGCGTTACAAGTTGGATAATTTCTTTCGAAACGAAGAAAGTTAAATGAGTCTTTCGCGGAACTTCCGTGCGAGTCGAAAGTCGAGCGAGTGACGGCCGGGAGGCGACAGATTTTTCTTTCTGGGACACTGCGCGACGCCTCACGGTCGATCCCGATTCGACGGAAGGATAATGAAATTTTTTCTTTTTTCTCTCCCTCTCTCTCTCTCTCTCTTTCTTTCTTTCCTCCCTCTCCCACCGGACCATCATCGCCTCGCTCGTTTTCACTCTCTCCGACTCTTCTCACCAAGGCATTGGCGTGCGTACTCGGTCCATTTATCACTCCCTCGCTCTTTCTCGACCGCGTTGTTTACACGAGAGCCACGTACTATATACGCGGCGGAATAACGAGAGTGAAAGGACAGAACGCCGGAAGCGAGGGACAAGAGGGACGTGCGAGTACGAAGAGTTTGACGGAGCGTGTCGTAAAACGGGAGGTACTTTGGCCGAATTTAAATTCGTCTCGCTGCGAGTGACTCGTGACAACCGGTGGTGCGCGTGATCGCGTCACGGGCGACCAACGTGGAAATTATGTTGCGAGAAACTTTAGGGGAACAGAAGAGCGCGATGAAGGAGAAGAACTGTGTGGATAACAACTAGATATAAAATATTGCGCGATCGATGGGGGGAGGGGGGGGTGTCATAAATAAATGTGTCATTAACATAAATAAATGTAATCAAGCGGTTCTCTAAGCGGTGGTCTAACACCAGAATATTGGATGCAACTTTGTGTCTCTAAAAAAATCGATCGCAAATTTAAACACATTACGCACACTGCATAATAATTTTACACCGTAACAGCCTAATCGAGATACTCAAACGAAAAAGAGTCGATCCGATTTTTTTTAGAGCGCAGTGCACGATAATTCCGATGGTAGGTCAGCGATACGAACGGTACCGAGCGGAAAGCGAAAGCGAGAGGAGAAGCGATTCCCTCTGTCGCTTTTTTAACGAGGCGGTCACGTGTTTCCGCAATTAAACTGAGAACGAGTCCCTTCGACAATGGCCTGCGAACACGCATACGTACCGCGTATATAGCGCGGTCTATTCCGACCAAGTATACGCACATCGTCGTTGCGTATTTGAACGCGTGTTCACGCGTTGGCGAGTGAACGAACGAACGTACGAATGAATGTGCATACGTACTTATCTATGTACGAACGAACGAACGAAGGCAGTCGAGAGAATAATTAAACGCGAGATAATTCGACGTTTGCCTCGGTGAAAGAGCTTACATACGAAATGAGAACTCGAGAACAAAGCGCGTTCATGAAATGGGAAAATGCGTATCGTCCTTCGATTAGCACAATTTTCGGTGAAAGCGTAATGACGTTTAACATGGCTGTCTGTTTCTTCGATATTGCGCCAAGGGGAATACAATCGCGCGAGTATCGCACTTGGAAAATTCGTAATTGGATTTTCACGAAGCCAACCCAAACTTGTATGGCGCTGAATCCATCGTACACGTGAAACACACTTACACACACGCGCTCTCTCTCTCTTTTTTCTCTCCCTTTCTTGGGCGTTTATAGACAACTAACAGAGTAATTACTCATCCTCGAAGAAAATACTATATTCCGAGTGTTTGACCGATTTAGAGAAAGGAAATTTCCCCCCTCCGCAGTTCGATCGATTTCTCGGGACCGGCACCGGGCAGACCGTACGATAAGATTGACGATTTCGCAGTCGCCATTTCGGGGATCGCGGCGTCAGTGAATGGCCTTTAATTAGCCCGGCTTTGGGGGTGTAAGCCGGTTATCTTGATCTTGAGGGGTTCCAGCCCATGAGAGAGTCCCCCGTATTTACTTACTAACCACCTTTTCTCCAACACGGGGAAGCCGAATGCGACAGTGTGCGCGACCTCCCCCGTCTGCCCGTCCCATGTATTTTATATCCATCGACGTGACATTTACATTCATGAATCACACGCCACGCACGACCGGTTAAACGCGCTCATGACGTATTTCCCCCCGGGGGCCACACACGATCGCGCGCGATTATGAGGTGTACGTTTAAGTGCATTATACCGAGGCACGAGTTCCATGCGCTAGGACATCTCTCATGTCGCGAGATCCTTGAATATTTCACGGGATAAGCATCGTGTTTCATTCGCGAGGAGAATACGCGTGATTCGATTGCGCACCGTCGTCCTAATTTTCCTGAAAGCGCGCCGCTATCATCTGTCTTAGGCGGCGCGACATCTTCATCCAATTAGCGGCGCAAAGTAAGCAGGCTACGGCGGTCGCGGGCGTAACGGCATTACGGCGAAAGGCTCGCTGCCATTCCCCGAGAAGATGATAACCAGGACCCGCGGCTGGGAAAAAGAAAAGCAGAATGGGAAGGATCGCGTTAAGACGTCCGTGGAATATTCAACGTTTCCTGCCACGGACGCTGCCGCGCCTCGAGACTGTCCCGGGCTTCGTCGTCGTGGTGCGCCCGCGCAAAAACTTCCGTTACGTGGGTGTACTCTGGAAAGGCGCGCGAAAAGAATACGTGGTCGCCGAGAATAAGAGAGAACGAGAGACAGAACGCGAGAAACGGAGGTAGTGAGGGAGGTGGAGCGAAGAGGAAGGACGAGCGAGCGAGAGAGAGAGAGAGAGAGAGACGGGGCCAAGGAGGAGGGCGACGCGAGAGAACGAGATCGGGTGGACGAGGAGTCAAGGGTATTATTACTCCTGCGGGATGGGTGGCGGAAGAGCGCGAGTAGACGGATGGTGCCCAGGAGGGTGGTAAGGCTCGGCTACCAAATGGTACGAACATCGTCCAGATGCACAGCTATAGCATCGTGCGCGCGGCGCCTCCCGCGAGTGCAACGGTAGGTCCGTGCCGTATCGTACTGTGCCCCTGCCCTGCACTCTTCGTGCCGCTGTCGCACACCACCACCACCGTCCAGTCTCGTTTCACCGAATCACCTCGTTCCGGTCGTCCGGCCTGGCGACCGGAAGTTGGCCGCGCGCGAGCTGAGAATATCGATCGAGCTGGGCGAAACGTAACGAGACCCAGGCGAGGACGAGCGAGGCCGGCAGGGCTGGAGGGACGAAGAATTCGGGCAAGAAGAAGAGGAAGGAGATACAGCCTCGTTCGGCACGATCGGTTTCGTCGTGTACGAGGCATCGCACCTCGAAAGGCGGAGAATAGGGGCATACACTTCGATGCCGAAAACAGTGGCCGTCGAGCGCGAATCTTTCACGTCGCGGGTATGTCCGACGACGTCGTCGTCGTCGACGTCCTCACTGGCGTCATCATCGTTGTCGTTCGGGAACGAGGGACGGTGACGATGGTACGAGAAATCAGCGGGGCGCAAGAAACGCTGACTCGGAGCATCGTCCACCGAATGCCGGATCGCACGCGGCGAGCTACTACGATGGCTCGAGCGAGCGAGAGAGAGAGACGAGGGGGTTGAGTAGGTCGGGCTGAAAGCGGGTGACGAAGAAAGACAGAGAGAGAGAGTGAGAGAGAGGACACAGAGGGGCGGATAATGCGCGCGCGGAGTGTCTACACCATCCGATGGAGTTCGTTCGCGGAGAAGAAATTTCCCGACGCTCCAAGCGAGAGAGTAGGCGATTACCCGGAGCGACCGAGCAAAACGAACATCGATCTCCGACTCGCTCGTTATGATTTTAGAGTTACAAGAGGACGCGCAGCGTCCGAACTAATCGAATCGGCCGGCCGGGCTAAACGAGAACGCCAATCTCTCTAAATCAGACGGGAAGATCTCCTCGTCCGACGTTCGGCTCAAATGGAAGAGGTAAGTGTACGCGAATGAGCCTCGATAAACCCGGAAGAGGAAAAGGAAACTCTTTCTCTCCGGCCGCCTGTCTCTATCCAGCCGCGCAGAGAGAAGCGATTAAATGGCCGTCCGAAGGGAATTAATTGAGCGAATATTAACTTGCCGGAGACACAATCGACCGGCGCGGTTACAACCGAGAGAAGCAAGGATGCGGACTCTCGCCGTCGCACGATTCCATACGACACACACAGCACGGCCAGACGTAAATAACGCCTACGTCACGCTCGAGCTCCTCCCGATGCTCGGTTCTTCCAGAAACAGGAAGTACGGTGAGTCAACCGTTGCTGCTGGCCTAGCGTCGTTCTCACGGCAAACCGAGAGGGTATGTCTTTTGAGTCTCCGGTTCTACCGCCGCTTTGAATACAAATCGCCGTACTATGCCACGATCGGGAAGCGGTGCATGGATAGCACGGCTACGTTTCGACTCGCGAATCTCGTATTTCTCGAAGAGCCTTTAGACCCGCTCGAAATCGACACATCGCTATTCGTGCAAAACGACATCTGACGGAATCATAGGATCCGGGATTATCTAAGATCTCGCCGAGATTTGAGGTACGGATGTGATTGGAGATCCACAACGTGCACGAATCACGTGCCCGACCCCGTGATAATTTCCCGTCGTTAAATACGTCAGCCGTAGAAATGCACAATCCATAAAGTAATCACTGTAATATCCTTAAAGGGGAAACGCGATTGCTCGTATTGAATCCTCAAATTAGCCGTGTGAAGCGATTCCCGTTTATCGACGATACACGACCGTCTTCGTTAGCGAGCGCCGACGACGACGGAACCGGCAATAAAATCGATAACATAATATTCCACAATCCTGCTTGGCCCGTATTTCTTCAAAGAGGCGACGGCTTCGCTCGCCTTCGTAAGTAGGAAAATTGCAAAGCGCGAATTTCAGGGTCGGCTCGTGACGTCCTTTCGCGGATCCCGGGGGGCCGCATAAAAAACGAACGTGATGACGAAAGGAGAGAAGATGCGGGCTTTAAGCGGAGGCATCGCCGTGGAAAATGAAGCTTCCTAGTGAGATTTCCTTCAGATCTTCGCGTCCCTCCGTATTGAAGACGGAGCGCGGGGGTGGCACGGCCGGGCCAGGAGAGAAGGGTCGGTCGGTTTGCTCTCGGTACGTGAGAGCGGGAATCAGGTCGACGATATTAGCCCGATTATACCGCCCTCCGATCCACAATTTTCCGAATCACCAGCATCACGCGCGCCATTAGCTCTCCGTACTTTTTTGCCACGATTATCGAGCGAGTCCGGGCGGACGTTTTCCGTCCGCGTCAGGACGAGGATCCTCCGCACCTCTAGCCACTTTCCGACTACCCGGCATAGTTCCGTTCGTATTCACCCCTCCGTCCCCGGCTAATGTGCTTCGAAACCGCCGACGTATCACGTAGAAAATCGCGCCTGCCGGCGCGTGAGGCCGCGGAATTTGGCTCTAGGTTTTAAGCAAATATTTGCGGCCGCAATCGATTAAATCAAGATGCGAGCGGCAACATAAAAAATTCATCGCCGAGGCTGCAGGCCGTTAAACGCGCCTATAAATCTGCCGGGCCGTCCCGCTCCGCGTGCTTTTCACCGGCATCGCGTGTCGCGCGTAATATATGCATTCTGAGCGACTCTCCCGCGAGCGGACTGTCGCCGCCGTCCTTCCGCTGTCGCGATTTTGCATTAGGATGTGCCGCGGCGCGTATCGCGGGAGCCGCTTCACCCCGGAAACGAGTAAGATCCCTTTTTAATTTAATTGCTCGACAGAATTGTTACCGCCACCGCGCCGTGATTACCGCGGTGTTTGAGGCTCGCAGACGAAACGATCCTCCGATTTCATTGCGCAATTCGCGCAGTTCCCCTCCGCATATATTTTAATTCCACGGAGTGCATCCGAGAGATTAAATTTCGTATGTTAGAACGGCGTGTCGCGCGGGTGGGGCCCGGACGGAAATTTCTAAACAGGACGGCAAAGCAAACGCGGCACTCCGCGGCCCCTGAATTCATTTCAGAGACGAGCGTGTGCATATACATACGTACATGTGCGTATATGCGCGCACACACACACACACATATATATACGCGCTACGGAAGAAGACATTACCGTGGAGATTACCCCGGGGAGGGCGGGCATCGTTGGAATTTTATGCCACGTCAGTGCGGGACGCTCGACCCCTCGTGAACGGGCACCGTTAATACGTCCCTGGGATCGTCCGCAACCGCGAAATGGTCCCGGTCGTTCGAGTTGGTACGTAATTCTCCGAAGTATGGCATCCCCATTCATCATTGGACCATCACGTAATAAAAATAATCAACGAAAATGATCGTGACGTAAATATGTATATATGAAACGTGCTATATAACTTGATATCTCGATAAAATTTCAACGTACGCCGTGTTTCGCGCGCGATTATTTCGCGATATAAAATCACCTCGCATATATCGCTCTCTTATCTCTTTAGCAAACGCTCGCTTTCCTTTTCTATACGAGGAAAAGTTACGCAGGTTAGTATAACCAACGTAACCGGAAGATACTGCATTCTGCACGGTGAGAAGCATTTTGTATTTGTTAAAATCGGCCCTTATTAAGAATTTTGTGTTGAATTTTCAACATACTTGTGTGTGTTAATTTAACATATTGTGGTATCTCAACATTTTATGTTGCGTCGATATCCAATTCACATGTGTAAATGTTAAAATAACACATTTTACACTTCGATTAGCTTATATTTTTTTGTATTAATTTCTGACATAATATTTGTTACTTTTCAACATATTCATTTTGTTTTAAATTAACACAAAAATTTGAATGAGTCATTTGTGACATGTGAAATATATTAAATTCAACGCTAAATCTTTTTACTTTGTAGAGTATATGTGACTCTAACTTTTTCATGATACTTGCGCAAGACCCACATATATTGGTGTACATGATTTTTATAAAACGTCGCTTCGACCGATGTCCTGTCATAACGCGTAGAAAGAAAGATAAATCGTCAACACGTATTCGGTTTCTTTGAAGAGAGACGGTCTTCGTTCACACACGTCGCTATTTATCGATATCCGCAAGCCGCGGCCAACCGATGCCGCTAATGGCCTCGACTTCGAGAAATGGCGAGGAATCGTTTCAGAGTAAGTACAGCGCGTATTAACGAATGACGGCTGACATTTCGTGCCCAATCGCGTTTTTCATGGCGATGTCCTCCGTCGAGCTTGCAAAGGCGGAAGGTCGAAGGCGCATCGCGATTCCTTTCCGATCGTCGGCGTGTATGCCGAGTTCACGCCGAATTAACCGCCTAGCCGGACTCGATGATAATCGAGACGGCGACTCGAACGAACGACAGAAACGCCCCCCTCGCGAATTATTTATACGACTTCCGCGCGGATTCCGACGATCGAGCGTCCGACGTTGAGCGGGAATTGCCAATCGATAAAAAGGAACGACGTACCCTCCCTCGTCGACGTCGCGATTCGATTACCGGCCAATACCTCGTGCGTCGAATTTCCCGACTTTCCGTCGCAACGCGTCCAATTTAATACCTGAGCTCCGCGAGCCGAGCACCCGCGACGTACCCGAGACTCCTGGAGCTGTACGCTCGTATTTACAGCGCCCTGGTATTAACGTTATAATTTCGAAACTAATTACGATCGGTGAAACGGACGCGGCCCTACGAACGAAACGACCGAACGAACGAACGAACGAACGAGCGTGCCGACGCGGACGGACGGTTCTCTAGAAAATTAAACTACAGCGCGTCGCCTCGCCTAATTAAGAAATCCGTCCACATCTTCGCCTTTCAAGATCGAGCGGCGTATCCGAGGCACGATAAGGTAGGAGCCACGACGGAAAGAGAAAAAGACCGGGAGGAAGGCCGAAACGGTAAGAACCGTAATTAAATCGGAGCGAAATCCCGCGGAATAATTAATTGGAGAGCTCCTAAAGTATACCGGGCGCGTCGGTGGACGCGTAACGTCGTTAGCCAAGGGCCTTTCGAGGGTCGTAAACCCCGCAGGCGGCCCTTTGGCGACCCGGCCACCCCCTCTTCATTTTGAAGAGGGGACACGCTAAGAGCGAAATGAAAGAAGAAAGGGTGCCAGTTTTGCTCCCAGCTCTCCGGAAAACAAAATTATTCCGAGCTCGTATCCGAGCGCCGTCCAGATTGTTTATTCGTCTTATCGCCGGTATCTCGCGTATTGTCTCGCGAAATTGTACCGTTAATTTCGTATCTCTCTCCCCGCCCCGTCGCTCCCCGGCCGTCGTCGTTGAGCGGAAGGGCTTGTAACGATTACGCGATAAGTCAGGAGAAACAACTCGCTAAGAATTATATCTCGTACTCGTTTACCGATTTGATCGCGCAATTGCCCGATTTCTTGATTTCACCTCGAAACGATACAACGTGGAATGAGCTTGATATCGGCACGGATGGAGACAGATTAAAATTCATTAATGATTTAACAATCTCATTTGCAAATTCGTTAAATATAGCTTAGTACTCATATATATTTAAGCGCTTTAATTATGCGTAGATACGTAACGATTAAATTCGTCGCATGTATTTGCGCATATGTGAAATAATTATAATCCGGAGATTTGATATGCAATTTAATTTAACAATTTCGTAATGCGTAATATTTATCAAGAAAAAAGAAACGATCATGCATTTCATTCATATGTATGATGTACTTCATATTGTATCGTTATATTTCCTACTTCTCTTATAAACATTCCACACGGTAAAGTGTCTAACGAACGCTATTTTCATCTGTAATATTATGACGTAATTGAAACAGATGAAACTTGATGATTTACAGCTATGGCTTAAGCATGAATCAGACCGCAGCTTGAAGATAGAATGGCATTTACAGCGCTACAATCGTGAATCGGATCGCGGTCACAAGAACAAACAAAGATCTGTTTGTTTGTCGTATCTTAAGATTGTCATCTTAAAAATTTAGTTGCCAATCGTGATGACTTAATTTAACAGAGTGAGATAAATAACTGAATTAACTTGACCAAACGCATTTACCGATACCAATCGACATTTTAATAAGCTATTACCATTATTTAATTCTTAATTAGAATCATACTATATGTATGTGTGTGTGTGTGTGTGCAAAACTTCCGATTCAGAGTAGCAATAAATTATAAGACGATAGGAAATAGCAATGCACCGACGAGCATGATTGAAGTTCCTTAAGCATAAGATACCGTGTCTACGTCTCCTCCTCCGTCTGTCCCTTCGATTAACATCCACAATTAGCCGCGCGTCTGTCCGGCCGTAATCCCGACTGCGAAACTGCAATCGAGTGCCACGGACGTATTAACCAAGCCGTGAAGCGACACCCCAGACTGCGCCCCGCAACCGCGGGGGTTGTGTTTCACGGAGCGTCCCTCGTCAAGAGGGCGACCGCGCGCCGCCGTTGTCCGTGCCGACTGTTCCCGAACGGAACGTCACACGCGTGTCGGCGAGATTTGTGCGGCCGGCCGGAATGCGAAGCGTTTGCGGTCCGGATGTCGTTTCGCGACCATAGCGCGAGCTTCTCTCTCTCTCTCTCTCTCTACCGTCCTCGTGCGCGCAACTGAGTTCAGCGTTCTTGGCGCGGGTCCAGCTGCCGCTAATTAAGGGAAGGAAAAGACAAGCCGCTCGCGAAAAGGTTCCCGCGAGTGGTTAACGACCAGAGAGCCGGCCGTTCGCACCCGCAACAACGTCGCTCGCTTCTGACCGTCTCTCTCTTTCTCTCCTAGAATCCAACTCCGCGATTATTTTCGTTTTCTATGAGAACGGCTCGCGTTCCGTTCTCTCATCGCTTGCGTTCTCTCTGCCTCTTGGTGCTTTACTTCATTCGATAGCGCAGCAGTTAAACAACAATTTGCAGCTGCGCCGAATTCACATGTCTTATAAATAAACGAGAAATCCGCGTTCCCGGCGTATCCAACGTTTATTGCATTCTCGTATTATAACGTTAAATCGTCACCCCGAGATTATTCGAACTGACGGAGCGCGATAATAGTAATTGATACTTTCGCGAGTTCAAGACATGCAGAGCGCAATTGATCCGCCTTCCATCTCGGCACGAGAAACGGATAATCCGCGCCTTAGATCGATCGACGAGCTGATAAAAATCGCGGATCGGCCGCTGCGGTGGCGGTCGTTGAAATTTCAACTGGCCGTCGAAAAATGTCCGCGGTATCGGGCTGGAACGTGGCGCTCCGTCGTAAATTCGTTCCGGCTCGCAATCAGGCGAACCGCGCGGCTCGCATTCCGCGCGTTCTTCGTCGTTCGAGAAAGGGCGCGTACGAACGGAGGGCAGCGTGCCGGCGCGAGCACACCCGGTATATACGTCGGACAAAGATCGCGGTTTACGAAGTGGACCGGTGGTATGCGAGAAGAGCAAACGATCAATGGTTCTCTCTCTCTCTCTCTGCTCTCTGTGTGTGATAGAGCGAGTCACCTCTGTCCGTTCTCGCCACGCACGGCGGACGTTCGGGGCGGAGAAACGGAGGAGGAGGGCGAAAATTGCGGGCCGTTAAAGCGGAAGGAAATTAGCGCGGGTGGGAACTACGATGACGACGACGAAGGCGAGAGAGAGAGAGAGAAAAGAGGAGGTGGTCCACACACGCGGTGTGAAAGCGCACAGGGAAGGACGGCGCGGCGGACCACGGAGGAGATCGGAACGTGTCGCTATTTACGATCGTCGCATTGCGGACCGAGTCGCGTTTAAAATCGAGCCAGTTTTCGCAATCGCAAAGATCCGCTAATGCGGATCCACTCTCTCTATCTTTCTTTCTCTCTCTGTTCCGGCAGTGGACCTCCACGTGCGTCCCCCTTCGCGCCCTGCCGTAGATATTCGCCGCGGATACGCGCCGGTTGTTCGCGTGTGCGCTACGTGGCGTTTCTCCAAAGCTGAGCTACTTTCGGTAAGAGATACGCGTCGACGACGACGACGACAACGGCGTGGCAGCGGTGCATTTGCATTATTTACTGATTTATGCGGGCGATGCACGTTACCGATCCCGCGCGGACGTCTTTCAGCGTGCATATGAGTTACGGCGACTTCTTGTGACGCAGGAGGGCGAGACGGGGGAGGCGCGGGGCCCGAGAGGGAAGCATCGCGCGACGGAAATTGATACATCAACGATCAGCATTGCAGATGCTCCCGCGGGCGACGCAATGCAGTGGCATGCCATCCGAAATCGATCCCCGTTCATTTATCTCGTCGCCGTGCACGCGATCTTAGGACGAACGATGATTCCGCGAATCCGCGCGACGCCGATCGGATACTTTGATCGATGGGTCAGTCGTGTAATTTCACGAATTTACATACGTCCCGTGCCGCGATAATCGATGTCTTCGTTTCCGCGTTCGATCGACGCGGCGCTCTCGTTCCGAACGACTCGTCGTTGCGACTTCCTCTCTCTTTCTCTCGACCGGTTGGCGTGTGTCCAACCGAAGAGATCTCGCGAGCCGTGTGAAAAGAAAACGGGGCGTTTACAGAGATTGCAATTAGCGACTGGGACGACGCGCGGAAAACTCTTCAGTTTCGGGGATGCGCATCCGCGAGGATAATTCCCCTCGAACGCGTAATCAAGCTCGGGACAAATGACGCTGTTGTAATGCCATAAGCAGTGGGATTTTCAGGGTATCTCTAAAACGACAAGGGATGCTAATCGTATGTGAACGACGATAATCTCTCACATAATCATTTCCGAGGCAAATAACCGAGTGGGCGTTCGACTAATTGAGACTGTATGACTAATTGAGACTGTATGAGCGACCTGTTATTGCCGTTGAATCCGATCGAAAGTTGCAAATGTTTTGAAACGCGCACGCTTTCTCATGCGAATGATCGATATAAATTTCGGGGGGGGGAGGGGGGAAGAAAATTCGCTTGCCATTTCTGGATATGACTTCGCAGAACGCGCGCCAGCAATCGTAATTCGATGACGAAACGCACATGGGTCCCCACGGAGAATGGCGAACATATTCGAAACCAATCCCGCGGAGTTTCTCATCGCCGGCCGAAACTTCGGCAAGATTACGAGTCTACGCGGATATTGTCTGGCTGTATTACGTGTACCCGTGGTGCTTGCTCGCCTCGAGGCGTACCGTCTACGCGATAAACATATTCGGGGTTATGTACGGATATGTGTGTGTGCGCACACAACAGAGGCATACGTGTACACAGGAGAGCGCGATAACTCGAGCCGTCTCCCATTTCCCCTGCGAAAATCTATCGCCGACCGTTCAAGTTTTCTCGATTGCAAAATACTTCGGGGCTAAAAATGGATCGGATCAATCGCGGCCGTCTCTACGTGTCCCCGGTACGGCATCCGCGACCTTTTCGATTGTTTAACTTTAATACGCTGTGCAGTATCGCGTATCAGAGCGTACGAATAATTTCTGGGACACGACGTATCGCCTCTCGATATTCTCGTGGCTTGATTTAATTTCCCACTTGAAATTTCTCTCGCTCGGAGAACGGACGACCCAATTTTCCGGCGCGATCGTTTTCTTCCTTGCCTTCCTCGCGACGACCACCACGACAGCGAGCAGAAGCGACGATTGCACCGCGTTAACCCGCGTAAATACGCATTTACCGGCGCTGGATGCGCAAATCCATTTCCCGTCATCGACGGGATAAAATCGGCCGGTGGAAAGTACCGCTTGGAACGCACAGTGCGAATCATTATGCTCGAGGCTCGACCGCGAACGGACGTGCATTGCGTACCGTTATGGGCCTTACGCGAGCCTCTATTTTGAGTAAACGTGTCATCGCCACGGTCGTCATCGCGTCGGCGGCGGCGTCGTTCACCGACACGGCACATTCACACGCATTCACGGTCTCTCACGTATAATACCGGTAGAGTAGGTACTCTACTCATTCATGCCCGCAACGGCCGCTTCATTGGCCCAGATTAGAACGTGAATAGAGCAGCGAGAGCGCGGCAAAGTCGCCGCACCGTGTCCATTTCCGCGAGCGCCTTCCCCCCTTCCCGCGGTCTTTCCTCCCGATCGAATCACGCTCGGGCGCGACGGATTAAATGACACTTTTGCGCCGGCCGGACGTCGGTTCGAGCTCGCGAAAGTGCCGGTGTGTTATCAACTACCAATTTTCTACTACCGAAATGATGTACCATTACACGCCGTCCTACTATTCGATATCGTCCCGATGGGAACACCGTTTATATCCATCAGCATAAACATTCGAGTTTCTCATTTGTGCGTCGGGATGTGCTTACAATAGATTTCGGCCGTTCGTCGAACCTCTGCTCCGCATACAATCCGTGGAGAATGACGAGTAATTCTCATTAATTAACCGGTGAGTTGATCAGTACCGGTAAGACTGTTGTGCGGCGAGTCAAATTCAACGATTGATCGGAGAAAGTTGTAAAATTGTACGATAAAAAGTATTAAGGCGAGAACGTTTGGAACAATGTTTCCTGAACTTACGTGCGCGTGCGTTGTCAAGGGTATGCTCTTCCTATCTTTCTTAGAAACTACCGGTGAAAGCTTCGGAAGAAGGTCACTCACCTGTAACAGAAATAACACGAGGCATTAAATACTCTGTTAAATGTCATGACTACGAATCGTTTCATATTCAATATCGTATTTCAACAGAGTAGATTGACTGCAGATATTGATATTATTATTATTATTGCACGTTTATCTACCCGGATAGACATATGCCATTTTGCTGGATTGATATAATGCATCTGTGCATTATCGAAAACAGTTTCATTATCCGAATGAAAATATATGATCGTGACGATATCTATAATTGTACAACAAAGGAAAAAGAAGAAACAGGGAAGGTAGCAAAGCTATAGTCGTTAAATCCAAGAAAGACCAAGTGCGCGTGATACTCATTAAGCAAAGGGAGAAAAGCAAATTTAAGGGCCCAAATGGTCATATGAAGGAGAAATGCGCAAGAGGGGTTAGTATGCTATACGAGGTGTGCTCTAAGTTTTCTTATCCCAAACTGACAGCGAGTTAGGTGGAGGAAGAGGAACGAGAAGAAGATTCAGCGCGAAGAACGGTCCGGATCCAAGATCTACGCCTTTGTCTCTCTGCACCCTCCGTCTCAGCCCATCGAACCGCGAGTCCTTCCAAGGTACTTGCTCTTCACCATCTCTCCCTCTCTCTTGCCTACGGCTGAAACTTCGGTAACAAAACTTTCTTACCGATCTCGACTGCCAAATTCTACCCGCAAGATTCGCCCACGAGGATCAGAGACTCTCAGCAACCCCAACAACGTGCTCCTCAGGCGAGATCGCGAGAGCGCGCGTGTAACGACTTGGCATGAGTGGTCGCACCGGTGGATTCCTTCGAGGGGGGCTCAGTGCTCCTTCGAATACTTGAATCGTTTTCCGTTATCAGGTGAAGCTATGGCGCAATGAGAAAGAAGGGAAGAAAGAGGAAGAGAGAAGAGAGCGCTACTAAATATGAAAATGTTTAGCTATTTGATAACAATTTACGTATGCAGTATCGGCGGGCAATATTGTAGAGATCGATGTGACGCACCATTATGTAAATTTTACATCACATACTTTGAGTATACAAGGAATAAACGTATATGTTGAATTTGAAAATATATGAAGCAAGTATTAGCGTGGAATATCGCACGATCGAGTTATCGACGAAACGGAGAACTTCGTGAACGCGTACGATAATTGAAGGAAAAAAAAAAAAGAAATGTCAATATGTCGTTAGCACGAATCTCTCTTCGACAAAGAGTATCCCAGATATGCAAATATGCGTGGCGTGAATCGCGAGAAGTTAAGTGAAACCCGTCGTTCGTTGTATCTCGAAACACGCGAGAACGCGCCGTGTAGTACCCGAATTAATATATCAACGGTGGAAAAGGAGGTTAAATTTTGTTCCCCGTCGCTGTCAACCGTGCCGTGAAAGCTACAACGCGCGATGCTCAATTCCCAGAGCATCATATCGCGAGGCCAATCCGTCAAGTTGCCCAGGATGTGCCCGAAAACTCGCTTAGGGCGTAAAGCGAATGACTGATGAGGTGATGCGCGAGCGGATGAGATTATTTCCCGGTGTAATTTATACGCGCGCGCGCATCTGTTTCGAGTGCAACGTTTTATCATAATACGCGTTTCCAATTCGCCGAACGGACTAGCACCCATGCGGCACAGACGATCGTGCATCCCGGTGCGCACGTTCCCGGGGCGAAACTTAAAGCGTCGGTTCTGCTTGACGATAATCCGATTGCGGGGATAAATTGCGAGTTACGGGCGCGCACGTATGCTCGGAATAGAATCGTATTGGGAGAACGCATCAATGTGTAAGTGCGCATGTGTGTGTGTGTGTGTGTGTAGGGCTGGACGACGATAGTAGTAATAATAATAATAATAATAAATTTCGATTGTCATACTTGATAATAATTACGTGCAGGCAGATTCGTAGTCGATGCCATCGAGGGTAATTTGGAGTGCGCGGTCGCGTCGATTAACACATTGCCGTCTGCTCGTGTAAACACAATATACTCGCCTCGTAACAGGCCACTATATTATACTGCGATAGCCTCATAAAGCGTAAACAAGTACATAGTCATTTCTAACGCGAACAGTCGCCGTCATGCGAAATCGTAAATACGTCGTTACATATACGTACCCAGTGATACCTCGTTAATTCATATGCCGCGCGTGTTTCCGCGACTGGGTGCACGTTTATGGGAACGCTTGCGCGAATGGAAAAAAGGATAGAAAGAAATATCGTTATAGCGCAACTAATAGGAATGGCATGGGAAAAAGAGCAGCGGCAGCGAAGCAGCCGCATTTCCCGGTTGTGGATGATCGGAGCGATGTTTCCGTGGACCGCAGATTGCAACCAACGGACCCCGGGCGCGCCATCGTTCTCCATCGGAAGAAAATTGAGACGGCATAATTTACACAGGCGCGCGGGATCGTGTTTGCCCGTATAATAACAGGATTTGACTACCGGTTGCACGCAAGTGTCTGGAAGACGGAGTGGAGAGGAGAGCGACTAAGTAAATAAAGACGTTCCCGCGGCCTTCCTGGATCTCCAGCGTATGGAACGATAACCATAAGTCAATCCCCGGACGTCCACGAGTGCCAAACAAAGGGACAGCGAGAGAGGAAGGGCGAGAGAGACGGCTTCGGGGAAGAAATAACATATACAGGAGATAAGGGACGATGGAGGGATGGATGACCGCGAGGAAAGGCGGTCCTTTTAGCCGCAGACGCGGAGAGATCGCAATCGCGGCGCGACTGGACTCGAAACAATGAAGTGGGAGATCCAGAAGGAGAGAGAGAGAGAGAGAGACAGGGAGACCAGACGACGACAGATTCGAAGGGTTCAGGGATATTTTTTCGAAAGAGGATTCCCCATCCGCGAAAAGCAGCCGGGAAAACAAAGGGGACGCGAAGCGACGCGGCGCGGCGCGACGGTTCGCTGAAAGTGGAATCAAGGAAGAGAGGATGCGGTGGAAACCGAAGAGAGGAGAGCGGGAGGAGAGCCAAGAGGAGGCACGCTAGACGCGTATATCGATTACCGACTCGGTGTCTCGAGCTTCAAACAGAGAGAGAGAGAGAGAGCGCACGCGAGGGAGAGAACGTTACCAAGAGTACCGTCGACCGAATCTCATTCCTCTCGGGCTGCGAGCAAATCCGTCTGCCATCCAACCGAGCTTTCCCGAGCCTTCGTGGCGTCGCGGAATCCCTGATTTTCCGCCCGTTTCCGAAAAAGGGCGACGACGCCTCTAGCCTGTGATTCAAGGATTTGCCGGGAGGTCGAATTTGCGCGCGGCCGCTGCACCGGCGCGACGAGGCGGGACTGTCGACGACGGATTCCTCCGCGAGCGGGACACGGCCGAATTTATTCAAGGATTTGAATTTGATGAAAACCCGGTCCACATCGATTGCTCGGACATCGCGCGTTTCCCGATTTCGACGCTGAATACGAATACGTCGCTCGGTGGAATGGACGGCGGGCTTTTGTAATTTTACGTATGTTTCGAGCGAGCGATCTCTCAGTCGGAGATCCTGCGAGTGAGAGATCTATAGATCGATTAGATCGGCGCGTTCGAGAACGCCTCGATGGAGAAGGACGCTTCGCGAAACACTCGGCAGTCCCGAGGAAAGTTGCTCTCGCGCGAACGCTTTCCCGAGTTGCTTTCTCGAGCCGACGACTCGGAAGAGGCTTGAAATCTTCGGAATCCAATAATACACCTTCCCGCTTCTCGTCTTCCTTCTCTCTCTCTCTCTCTTTCTCTCTCTCTCGCTGTTCGTATTTATCGATATAGTTGTACGGTTATATATTATATATACTTCGCGATGACTCGATGCAGCGATCGTGTGCAGGACGCGCTTTTGCAGCCCATTATCGCGCTCTCGTTATTGAGCGGAATGTGATTTATCTCGAGTGCGCGATCTATTCCGCCAGAAACACGTAATATCGCGGGTTATAGTCAGGTCGCCGTTAACGAACCCGCTGGGCGCTGTGAGAGAGTGGCCTTCGAACTGTTTTTTTTCTCGCTCCAATTCCTGCGACACCCTCGAAATAACGCCACGTCCAGCGAGGAATAATAACGGCCGTTTCGCCACGCCGACTTTCAGGCCGCGTCTCCTCCACTTCGGGAAGTCGTTCTTCAGTAAGCGATATCACGACCTACGCTTTAACCCCGGTCGCGCGGCTGAACTTGTTCGCTCCCTTTCACTCGATAACCTAATACCAAGATCGCTTAACACATCGGTATCGCGCGCGCATCCCCCACCACCCCCTATAATATCAGTCTGCCGAGGCGTGTTGAACAGATTACCGTGAATGCCGATGAGCAAAATGCTATTTTCGAATAGCGAACAAATTTACATGGAGGCGCAATCTGTTCGCGTCTCCTGATATATGGAACTTCCACGTTTGTTGGCCATTCGACTTATCGCCCGGCAGATAATGTTCCGGCGAATTTATACCGGGCGGATTCTCTCGCTGAAACGAGGTGCAGCCGGTGTGAGTTAAGAACCGAGCTAATCGGCGACTCTGTATTTCGTTCGCGTTAATTTTTCACGTAAAGCGACTACACCCGTTTACAAGCTGTTACGAGCCAGACGATGGAAATCCCGCTGTTATTTGTCAGACTTTAGAAGGAAACAGAAAAAACATTGAGAAACTTAAACATATTATGTCACATTGTAAATTAATAACAATCCGTCAATGTTATTCGCGAGAAGAGTCGTGACATTTTTGCAATTAGTTTCGTAATTTCATTTTGTAATTAGGTTCGACGTTCAATTTTTCACATTTGGTCGAACGCTTTAAGTCTGCTGCTGAAATGAGACGCCATGGACGCGCTTTAATTATTCAGCTATTGTTACTGCAATTAATGATACTTTATTATTAATATAACCTTCCTCCTTTATCCTCAATTCATCTCTCGTTCCTCTCGCTATTCATTACGTTCTATTTATCATCATAATCGAAATCTGGCATTCGATTAACAAAACCAATCTTACCCAGAGGTTAGGAGAGGGAGAGCGGTCCCGAGGAGAGAAAAAACGGCTGTGGTCAATAGGATTAAATGTCAGTCCTGCCTTAAAAAGCGCCACTAATTTGGAGGCTCTTATACCTTCGGCCTTTTTGCACAGTCCAAGCGCTAAAGCGATTATGGTCGTAGTAATTCCACGAATTAATTCCTTCCTGACCCTACGAGTAACCCTTCCAACCTACGCTACAACGCGACCTTCGACCCCGTTGTCTTTGAATTGTCCGTGATTTTCCCGGAAACTCGCTTCTCCTACGGTTACATCGGTGAATTGTGTGTACCGAGCGAAGTCATTTTACTTGTCATCGGTCGAGTGTCTCTTGTTCGATCACCCTTGAACATCGCTACATCGCGACCATTACAATTGCAACGTGTATACGTGCACCTGTCGCCTACGCGAGAGAGGGCGCGATTTTTCTCCGAGAATAATTCGTATCGGGGGCGGTTTTTCTATCCGGAAACCTCGGCGGAATTGAAAAGTTGCCCCGGCTTACGCCACTGTTAACGATGTGTTAATTAATGATTAAAGTCACTCCAGCCAGTCCAAGTTTTAATTACTTCTATGAAACCAACTGTCGCGCGAACTTTAAATGTCTTTAAAGTCGGCTCCGTCCACCACTTCGCCGAAAGTTTTCCTCTGCGAAAATAACCGACCTCGTATACAATGGCGTAATTGTCGTAAATACGCCAGTGAGACCGAGGATATAAAACCGCCCTTAAGTAAGTAAACACGCGAGTGATCGAAGGTCGAACGATCGACTGGCACGTACCCGTCTTGCTTTTTTTTTTCCATGGTAACCGCGACGACTCGAACGATTTCATTCGTGGCGCACCGCGAATAAAATCCGGAACGCAGCCACGCTCGCGAAACAATGCAAAACGAGGATTAGGCGCGACGCCGATATCATTCCCCTTTATTCCGGATGGCGTTGTCGATGGTCCACGATCGGCCGCGCGCGCACCACCCTCGACGAAATTATCGCATCGACGCGATTCACGACCCTCCGCCGTCGTCGCCGCCGTCGTTGGTGTACGTATGTATGTTTATGCCGCCTTTAATGACGACGCGCGCCCACCCCTCGTGTGCTCACGGGCACTTAAGTACCCGGGTTAATGGAGTGGAATTAAGGCAAAGGAATAACTCATTCGTACGCATAACGTCGACAAGGGTGCGCTGGCGCTATACATCCTCGACCGCGCCGACCTTTAATAACTTTATTTCGATGCGGGGGACTGTCCTCCCGCCCCTTTCGCTCGATTCGGCCACGTGAAATCCCCACGAACGCACCCCGAATTCCCGACGAGCGGTTAAGTGGATCGATCTTAATTCATCCCCGTAGCGAGCGCTCGCAGGAGGAGAACTGTGCTCCCGCCTCTCGTTTTCTGAGATATTGCGAGCTCCCGTCTCGCGCGAGGCACAAATGCGTATATTGAGAAATGCAGCCGGCACTTTTAAGAAGATATTTTTATATCGAACACGAAACAACGCGGTCTTAACAAAGATACAAACGTACTCGGAAATTTCCATGGTATCTGCATATGCACACACGTACACGCGCACATACACATTAACGATTGTAGAATAAAGATATTTTTGTTTTATAGATAAGACAATGGTCTACGTAATATTTGTGTTTGTTTGAAACACAATTCTTCTTTCTCTTCATATTTGTTTGAAAGAGTGATCTTTCCGTCTATTTTCTTTTTTTTTTCCGTTTTCATCGATGTCCAATATTTTTCAATGACATGAAATAAAATAAGTTTCGCAAGAATGGAAAGGCACGGGTACATAAAATATTTGTATGTTCAATCATATCACCGGTGTAACGTAACATTTGTACAATCGATTAAAAAAATATTACACTGCGTCAATATTCATCAGTTGACGTGGTATAAAATAGAAAAGGAATATCGGTTACAAACAACTTTTATTTAGAATCCGACGATTATTCAAGATCGATTATTCGCGCGAATGAAGGACGACCGAAATACGAGTTTTTAGCTGGGTCGAAATAGTTATAACACGCTCGTCGTGAAAGAGCGCCTCGCAGTTCTAGCGCTCGCTGCAACTGAAATACGCAGTCTCCAGTTATTGACCGTATCGATGAAACTCGAAATTGCGCCATCGAGGCAATCGTGACCGGCAGATTTTTATGCCGTTCCACGGCTTCCGCCGGTTTTCAACCCCCCGCCGACCATCATGCCCGTCGAGTTGTCCACTTACAACCCCGACTCACCTACACGCGCGCATGGATAGGAACTCACGGAAGGGTAAGGTACGCCTGGATTTCCAATTAAACTTTGGCAATTGTCGTGCTAATTATCCGCTCTCTGGACATTTTCCAGATTAAATAAACTTCGGGGGAGAGGTGGGTATAGACGAGCGTCGCGCGCCGCCACCCCAAATTTGTTGGCGCGATTGATATTAATTACCGGACGAAGTCGAACGTTGCGTTGCTGGCTGGTGGTAAATATCTTTCTGATGCAGTCGCGAGGACTTCGAACATTCATGCATGCAGGTCTTTTAACACATATTATCTATATCGCTTAAAAATACCAAATTAAGTGCCGCTTCCTCCGATATCCGTCAGAAAATATCATCTCGGTTAAGTTCTACGGTTGTCCTTAAAAAGGACTATAATATTATGATAAAATTATTTCTGCCGTTGATACTGTTCCTCCGGACACGCATATTATAAAAATGCATATTATCCTCTGTTAACGTCGGCTGAGAAAAAAAAAAATCTGCGCCACTCGGAACAATTCCTCTGTCGTCGTAATAGCGAGCTTTTAAAGAACAAAGACGGTAAAATTCGAATCGCGGCCCTGAAGTGAATTCAACGTCGAGTGAACAAGACCCCTCAAGAAAATCTCCCGTAGGACAAGTGCCAGGATCGCAAAGGTTACACCACCGCCGAGTTCTCTTCCGTGCTCCAACAGGTAGGTTAACCACAGTTGACAATACTCGACAATGCGGCGGGGAAATTCGCACTCTTCGCGCCGGGACTTCGCCCTTCTATCCGGCGCCCTTCAACCATTCTGGCACGTTTTTAGCTCCCGGGCTAAGCGCGCCGCTACCACCCCGCCTCTCCCTCCCACCCACAACTCCGTTTCATCGGGGATCTCTTTGTCTTCTTTGTATTCTCGCCTTCGAACAATTCTTTCGGTTTCGCCGGCGCGACTGTGTTTTATCGCTTGTCCGCCATATGATCCAATTAGCTCCGTTTTATTTGTACCGCTGGAATCGTTTCCGTTTTTCATCGCCACCTATTTTCTTCCCGTCCTTCCCGTCCTTTATATAAATATATCTTCGCTACCGCGAATGGGCTATCTTGAGCATTAGCGATTGCACTACTTTCATCGAAGTATTTTATTTGCTCTTCTTATTACAAGATAATGTATGATTCTCCTCTTGTGCTGTACCAATAATGTTTGTGCTTTCAATATTACATATATATTTATATAATTATATTATATATTATATGTATTTATAGATTTATGTGTGTATGTGTGTATGTATGTGTGCATTTTTTAATCGTGCATAGAATTTTCAAAAGATTCAAGTGTTTAAATTCCACCGTGTTCTTTTATTCCCATCGTTGTCGTTCAGTTTTCAATATAACGATTGACGTACATCACATTTCGTAATTTTAAAAGTGCTTCGAACAACTAGGATCGAAACTTTCGAAATAAATATGAAAGTAGCGCGCGACTGTGATTCTTGGCTTCCTGATAATACAATTCTATTCAGTCAACTTTTGTATTTCCCGTACTTCATCCGACCGCGAGAGTTGGAAAGCTCGCGAGGTCCAAGTTTTACGGTTTCTGTATTTCCTCGAGAGAAAGACACTGCTATCATTTGCGCACACATGTCAGACAGGTAAAGGAAATACCACTCATCGAGATAGATTTCAAGACTTTTTCCGACGTAATTCGATTACGCGGAAAAACAAGTTCTTAGAGGTATCAGCAATTACCTCGCGCCCGGGCATCGGGAAGTTGCGCGCGTACTTTCAACAAGGGAGTCCAAACGAAACGGAAAGAGCGCGCACGGCGGAGAATGTTTAAGAAATTTCTCGGGATATAATGAGACGGCATGGAAAAAGTTTGCGCACAGCAGACATCAGGAATCGCTATACATCAAAGCGAAAAGTTGCCCGCGTTACACAAGAGCCGGTACGCTACATAACGAAATTAGTATTACTGCCTGCCTGAGAACGTCGAACTTTTATTGCTTCGGCCGCGGCATTGTAAAGCTCACTTTTATATCTACATGCTGTGCAAAAACGAAGTCTGTCCGTCGCTTGCGCCGCCCACTCTTAATATCTAAATTCCTTTCCGTAACTGCCAAATAATTCTCGCGCGGATTCCTACTGTCTTATTGGACCGTTTGCGAATATTGTGCTTTATATAATATACCTCCTCCTGTTGTTCGCTTTTGCGAAGAGAATTGTGTAACTTCTGAAAGTATAAACTCGTTACATATGTGTGTGGGACATATATATACTTCGTACCAGCACAGACTTGATAAATGTCGGACAACTTGTGTGGCAATTATTTTGGAAATTGATAAACAAATGTAAAAGTACGAGCGTGAGAGCGAATGTGCGCAGATCTCGTTGTACCGGTGCCGTGTAGCAAGATGATAAGGATATAAGCAGGTCGTTTTATTTATAGTCTTCAGTATCACAAACAGCTTTACTTCCAAGGCACCTGGTACATAGAGGCACCGGTCTATTGCTCAACAGCGTGAGCAGAGAGACAGTACTCTGTCGACGACTACCGCGTAGTCAAACAACTCCTCGCCAGGCTCTCTGTATGCCGAATATAAAGTAGCATTCCGCGCGTATTCACAGGGTGTCTCAGAATTCCCTAACGGACACATACGTTCCGTCGATCAGGAAACATTTTTAGGATATCGTCAGAGAGAAACAAATGTTACTCTGATCGATCTTTTTCTTCAAAGTAGTCGCCGTGAATCTCTAATATAAGACCGCGAAATGTACCACGAAAATTCGTATAAAATTATCTTCGCTCATCTTCTGGATGCAGAAATTAACAATATATATTCGAAATTTCGTTTATTATACGTGTTACCGACCGACTTAATGATGTGAACGGAAATATCTCGTGAGGAAGAATCGATATTGCTGCATAAGAATGTCCAGATTTAAAAATCGAACACCCGGTGTGTGCACGTGCGCATCGTTCTTTACAGTTGCTTACGGACATGCATCAGTGGCACCGTAACCATAAAAATCGCGCAAAGGTATATCCACCTCATGAACCGAAATTTGCGAAAATGTGAGAAAGGAGGGCGGCTCTGTTTGCCCGACTGCTTTCTCCGTCCCCACTGCATTTGGTATTTTAGCACCTCTTCTACTTATTCGCGCCGCTATGAACAACCACAGCACCGCGGCCCAGATGGCGAACATCCCCCGTTTCTTTCTTTTCGGAAAGATGAAAAGTACTCGCGGAAAGCTATGGACAAAGACAAATAGAAAATCTTCTATATGACGGATATTCTTTGTGCTCCCGCACATTTTTCCCCTCGTCCCGCTTTAATGTAAAAATTACATTCTCCTTGTCGTCTACGAAAATAGAGTTCAAAAGCAGCAGCGTCGCTCTTCCCGGCGACGTGAAATATGAGCAAATACCTTGGAGTAAATTTGAGAAAAGGGAAAACGCGCAGAAATTCTATTCTCCCGTCGCACGAATCGTTAACGGTCTGGCCTGTCGTTCGTTGATCTTCTTTATTGTCGAAATAACCAAGCGGATCAATCGGCGCTCATCGTTGCGTATCCGAGATATCACGTGGAAATTATGAATCGTTGTAAGCGGCATGTATAGAAAGCGGATAATTATAGATTCATGAGAAACCGCGATCAAATGATTATTCATCGTGGAACGATCGACTGAATACCGCCCTTAATATGCGATCATCGCGTTCTCTCTCCCGCCGTAGCAATTAATATCTGTTGTGGCAAGAAATCAACGCGATAGGAGCGGCAAATGGCCGGGCGAAATAAACGTAACAACCGGCGATACGAAGGACACGATACATCTCCGGATTCCCCCCGCTGCTCTGCGCTATTTATACCTCGTTAGTCGCTTCTCCGGATCAGCCCCTCCTGATACAGGGATCATCACCGAGGCGGATGCGCGCGGTTCTACCTCACAGAAAAAAAGGGCCCATGTACAGCATCGCGACGAGGGAGAACGAGCGAGAGAAAGAGAGAGAGAGAGAGAGAGAGAGAGAGAGAGAGGGCGGAGACGCAAATATACGTACGGAAAGGGGTTTTAATTCAACCAAGTTTCAACCCAGCCTTTTCGCCTGAAATTTCGCAATTACGGAGTCCGTCCTTCTCCTCCTCATCTTTCTTCCTCTTACCTGCCGCCCTCTACGGACCGTAAGAGCACCGTATTCGTCGCTTGAGCGGTTCCGTCGAAGGAATCAAGGACGGGGCAGGTACCGCATTACCACGGCATCCCAGGAAGCGTCCTACGAGCCGACACAAGGATGGAGCGTCGCAGATCGTCTCTCTACGCCTACGAAGACAGGCCGGCAGACGTATTCTCGATGTCTACGAGGAAGAGAGAAAGAAAGAAAGAGAGAGCTGGATCTCGACGAACGTGGGGTTTCGAGCCCCGTCAAGATCCAGACTCTACGGAGGCAAAGAAAGAGAGCCTCTCATGCGGTGGGAGGGAAGTCGGGACAGACAGAGAGAGAGAGAGAGGCCGGAGAACCGGTTTCATTCAACCGCCATTTAAAAATTCTGGAACCGCTGCTCTTGGAAAAATAATCAACGGACGACCGGCGCTGGGTTGCGTAACTCTTAGAAAGCGGCTCTCCGTCCACGGCCGCAGACGAGGGGAGGAGAATGATCGGCGGACGAGCGAGCGAGCGAGCGAACGAGCAGACGGAGGGTGGACGGGGGGGAAGGGGAGAGCAGGGAGATCGGCGAGTACGCCGCGATACCGTAGATGGAACGTCGTAAGCCTGCCTCCGTCTGCAGGGAACAGGCATGAATTTCCTCCGCCTTTGAATGCGTGCGCGCGTATCTGCCTTGCGACGGGCGTGCCGGTTCCGGTTTCGCCTTTGATAAGCGATATCGATTCCCGATGGGAACGCATCTCCTCCACTCTGTCGGTTACGACTCCGGATGTAAGAGTCGCTCTGTTTTCTTCATTTTTTTCTTCCTCTTCTTCTTCCCTCCCCCGCGGGCATATGTATTTGGATGTCGCGTAAGACGCGCTCTGTTCGCGGTGCGACTGCGACACGAAAGTTCGCGATAATAGAAAATAGATGCGCCAGCCAAGCGAATGACCGGGTATTATTAGGTGGTCCGATCTTTCCCGCTAAGCTGTGCTTTTAATCGTACATTTCACTCTGGCACGTCGAATACATGTCGTCTTTATTTTATTCAATCGTACTCAGCCGGAATTTATTCGCGCGAAATAAACCGCGCGTAAAGACGAACATCATAATAGCGGGAAATTCCCGCGACGCAGAAGATAAGCGTAATCGTCGCATAACATAATAGAGAGCCGCGCTACTCGACGACGAAAGAACGAAAAAATAATAAAACAGAGAACGAGCCGCAATCGTGACATCGCCGTGGTAAAAGTAAACGAGCGCGATATGCTCGCGTTTCGCAGCGCACTCCGAAAGGTCGCCGAGTATTTTTTACTCTGCGGTTCAATAATTCTCGATCCGTCGACGCATAAATAATGAATGCCGGTACGCCGGCGGGGGTGTAAATCAAATCGACGACAGGCGTTTCATTTCGAGGTCGATTTGTCTCGCGCCCGAGAGCGGATCGGACGAAATGCCGCGCCGGGCAGCGCCGCCGGAAGCACGTGTTCGTGAAATATCGCGGCGTGTTACTTCAAACGCTACGACATTTCGAAACGTGCAGCAGGTCGACAGCGAGAGAACAGGAGAAGAGAGAAAGAGAAGGAAGAGTGGGAGAGGGAGGGAGCAGCCAACGCGAAATGTAAAGCCCATCCGGAGTTCTAGTTTTATCGCCAATAAAACGCACAAATCGTTTATCTGCGGAATTCATTCCTGAGTTAATCGCTAATCGTTAAGCGTTCATCGTCCATCAGGCCAAGCATCTGGATTAACGAGGAACGATTAACTTGACTTACGGAAGAGATGTGTCTCGATAAAAGTTGACCTCGGTAGAAAATGATTTGCCCTCTCCATGTCGATATATTTCATCATGTCGTCAATTCGGTAACGAAACGCACTTGATTGCGAAACGCGAACTCTTCCAAGAATTATCGCTTCGGCCGAAAGCGTGAGATAAAATCGAGAGTGAAATGATTGTTCGCAAATTCGAATATCGTCGCGATGTAAAACTTTAACATCCTTTTAGACATGATAAATTCGGCAGAAATTGACAAATTGTATAGGAAAGTATCTCTCTCTCTCTCTCTCTCTTTCTCTCTGCGATTTCGCTAGTGATTTATGGTCCCTTTCAGTTACGTACCTGTCGAATTTGCTCCATGTGGCTTAGCACACTATTGCTCCAAGCGCTCTGACTGATTTGAATGCATATATTTCGGTACAGCAGCGAAGATTTATTTGTACACGATATCGAAACGTTTACACAACGCAACAAATATTCATGCAATAACAAAATTTTATATATTTTTTATATTATTCTACTTTTTTATTATTTCATATCTATCCGCTTATGCGCCTTATTTTATAATTGAATTATAATATCGTAGTACCTATTGAAAATAGTTACGTTCCACTCCGATCGTTAAGTAAAATAACGCTACATCCGATGGTCGATAAGCGAACGATAAGCAAATAACGTCATCTCATGACGCTCCGCTCGTAGCGTTCATTTAAGAGCTCTCCAGAACGACGAGCGCTTTTACCTTGGCAACTTCATCGGCGGTGTAATCGTGCACGGCTATCCTTCTCTCTCTCTCTCTCTTACTCTTTCTCTCTTTCTCTCTCCCTTTGAACTCGAAAACGACGACTACCGACAACTCGAAAAATTCAAAGCCTCTCCAAGGTCGATCTTACGAGACGGCGGTTGGCCGGAAAGACGCGTAACGAGCCAGTCAGACGATTACGTGGTTCGTCCGTTAATGAAGCTAACGACCGTCTTAAGTACCCTGCGGAAACGAGTCTCGAACGAGTCCGCCTATGCACGGCGCTCCCCCGTATGCGGAGCTCGGTGTGAATAGGGCTTTACGATGAGATATGGGCGGAAAGAATAAAGACTGAGGTACGGTCCAGTATAATAATGAGATGAAGTTGTATAATAATAGTAATAAATTTAATATAACGGTAAATATATATATGATTAAACATAATTCACTTGAATAATAAAAAAAGCTACAATTGTTAACGCATACACAGCGTACTAACTTGTAAATGTGAATAACATGTAAACATATTATATTATTAGATACATAGGAAGCGAAAAGGGTCCGTAGCATCGGAAGAGGAAAAGAGTATTAGAGTTAGAGAGCGAGACAGAAAGGAAGAGCGACGGAGAGAGAGAGAGACAATCGACGTCCCACGGGTTCGCATTACCATCGACCCGACTACGCTTAAACTCGACGTAGCTATTTATAGGCCATGATTAGATACGTACAGTCTGATCGTCACGAGAATCCATGAGGGACCCGTGCGTCTCTTTTCTCGAAACTTTTGTGAGTCCCCGAATAAGGAGCTTACGAGGTTCGTCGATACAAGGTTCTTTTGTCCAACCTCATTTTCTCGAAGTAAGCGCTTTTTCTTAATACATAATGCGAAATATAAGTTTGTCATTATTTTCCATTCGGCTGTAAATGCCCGCTCGTGCGTTTCGATTCACTTCGTAAACGTAACGAAATGAAGTTCGTGGTGATAATCACGCGCTATCAGGTGCAGCATTTAATTCGCGCAAAGTGCCGTGTGCATTCCAGAAGGGGAAGTTCTTTATAAACTTACTACCAACAAGATAATATAGAACGAAAACTGCACCATGCGCACCGATAAGGCGATAAATGCTTATTTATTACGTACAACACCGTGTATGTTACCGCGTAATTGCAGCCCGTCCACAAGTTCCCACAGATAACGCCGTCAGCCTGTTATTTGCTTCTCGCAGGCCCCGTGCGCCGGTTAAACTAACCCTCTGTGATGTACTATTCAATTTCCATCGTTTACGAAGATTACACGTCGTAACCATCTCGAATAATAACTAAAAATTTCCGTATTGTTCGCGCGTGAACGGGTATAATCTGATAAACTAAAAATATCCCGAGAGAACCGCTGTTTTTAATATTTCACATACGGCGTTTTGCAAGAGGATGGCCGCAACAAAAAAAACTGTGTTCCCCCAATCACTTTGAGACGAAAAATATTAATCATCGCGGACTGAAACATTTTTCAAATATAACACGCATCGCCGTCCAGAATTAAAAGTTACGTAGGACATTACACAGAGCTGGAAATACATTGCGACGATAATTCAAGCATTTCATAACACAAAACCGATAAACTCACGACGGTGAGTTGTAATGGCGACTGCGTGTTCCTGTGAGCTCCGGGAGATTTAAACGACGGTAACAATTAGACCGGCGAGCGCCGATTGTCGCGCGACACATCGTCATTACCCATTCATTGTGCAAAGACGAAGGAGGCATTTGCGGCGGACACGGGCGCGAGCATATTGCCTCTGAATAGACGCGAGAGAAACGCAGATGGAACCGCGCCAATAGGAAGAATCGCGCGCGCGGAAAGAGAAACGACGGTGCGGTAAGCAGCTACCGGCGAGGACGAAAGTCGTCGGGGGAGAAAGAAAATGGTGGAAGAGAGCGAGAGAAAAAGAGAAGGGCGGAGATAGGCGGAGGGAGATAGAAACGGACGGGGGCGTTATAACGGGAGTTTTTACGACAGAACGGTTTAATTGTCCGTGGACTCTCTCGTGGTCTCGGCGGCCGTTCTACGTCGCCGAATGCCGCGGAGTAACTCCCAGTGCCAAGGCGCAATTCGCCGCTCTCCTTGCCTCCTCTCGAAACGCGAAACCGTTTCATTATCAGGCATGGCGCTCCCCCGCTTTTGTGGCGAGTTCGTCCGTCCGACTGCGTGGAGCGAGCGAGTGGAATTCGCGAGGGAGAGATAGATAGGCGCTTTATTATGTTCCGGCCGGGAACCCGTAAGTACAATACAATCGAAATATGTGGTAAATAATGGAACGCTCGCGCGCGCACGATGACTGGATGAAGGTAAAGAGAACGTGCGCTCTTGCAAGGCGCACGGAGACAAATATCGATAAGGATATACGCTCGATATTCCGGAAAGAACTGAACGTGTGAGCCTTGGAAGTTCAAACGAGCGAGCGAGGGCGAAGAGAACGGTGCTTATTACGGTTCGCGAAAAATTATAGATATGCTAAACGCACGGCCGGAGATACGAGAAATTTAATTTACGAGAAGAGAGAGGAACGGCACAACGATACACAGAAGTGTGCGCGAACGTATCGGTCGCTGATTAAATCGATCGCACTGGCACGGGCAAAAGAAAGCGTACGAACAGAGAGACACGCACGTCACGCAGATAAAGGGAACACGAAACAGGAAGAGATACGGGCAGATGGGAGAAGGGGACAGGATAGAGGAGGAAATGCAACGAGTCCAGATGGTCGGGATGAATCTATTATGCGGCGACCGGGACGGCGCCGATAACGCGCCTTCGCGGCCTCGCAGCCCAGGATACACGGTTATCGTTTCGCAATTGATAGACGCAACGGGGCGCGGGAAGCATCGACGGCGATTTTTACGACGTGTCGGGAGTGGTCGAACGGGTCGAATAGAGCTGTAAGCATCGGCGAACGAATTACGCGGCACGTCCGCTTTGTTAGCGGCGAACGTCGAAGGTGAAGATAATTGGACGCGGCCGAGCAGGAAGAAATCGACCGACTTCGCGAAGTTTCAATTTTCCCTCGCAAACTAACGACTGGCAAACCGTTTCTCTAACGTTCCAACGGGGACAAACGGATTTAGAGTGGCTGTTTTACCGAGAGGCAAATAAAATTCTCACGCGCACAAGCATGTATGCTACCATTCCTACGATTTAAAAAAACCGCCTTTTTCAACTTTTCCGCGGAAAGGAATCGAAAAGAAAAATAGAAAAAATTCGGTTTGTTCCGAGCCTTTAAAACTACAACCGTTCCCTAGATTGAAGCATTTTACTCTTATACGACTTTTAGTCTTTCATATGTATACACGAGATCGAAACTATTATAATTAAAGGCACTGTGACCCTACCGTTATAACCAAAATTAGTTCGATTAGAGCGATTTTCAATTTTATACATTATATACAAGGCTGAAAGTCATTTAATAATTCTTTATCTATAGAACGGTGCAGCATACACAACACCAACTGTACTCGTGTGACTACGTTACGATCTCACGGCTAAAAAGCCGACGATCATTTTTCGTCCGCGGGAACGCGAGCGTTCTAGCGCGCACATGGGCTAATTTATGTTCGTGCAGTCCGCAGTTACCGTGGAATTATGATGCCCGGAATCAAATAGCTTTACGCCTCGTAGGATAGATAAAGCACGCTGAAATTCCCTAATTGATCGCTCGAGGCGCGCGAGCTTTCAGTCGTGCGACGGCAGCGGCGGACGCTGCTGGTGAGGAGCGGGAAAGGGATATTTACGAGTACGTTTCGGGGCTTTATGGGAATAAGTTTTATCCCCTCGCAGAAGCCTAATGGAGCCGTATCGTCGTTCAGGCTTAGGCCCGTCTGCATACTGCATGCTGCGCGTTTTTAGCGCTGGTAATAACTGTCCGAGGTCACGTGCTTTAGGACGAACCTCGAAGCACTAAGAACGCTAAAAGGCCCGCCCGGATGAATATGTATGCGAGCGTACGGACACTTTCTTCGTTTATCCGCGCGGCGTTTGGTATTCGGGGATGCGTAAAACGCACGCTGCCGGCGGTAAATGTTTTGCGATATCTAGGCATCTACTGTCGTAAACAAACGAGGAGGGGAAAAGTATCGGACGAAAACAAAGTGACGTCCGAACTGGTTGGCAGACAATGAGAAGACGTTGCGAATTAAATGCGCACGCGAAATGCGTATTTCTCTTTTCGTTGCGACTTTCACTAATCGTGAAACATCCTCGTGCACACACGCGCGACAGCCAGGGAATTAACACAGAGAGTTCTCTGAAATGCAATCAAAATATTCCGACTGCAAATTTAGCGGTAGATGTGCGACCGCTCGATTCTGAGCTTGATTTGTCTCGTGCGATGTTACCGCATACGGAAGTCGCATACGGTGTTATTTCAGGTTGAGAACCGGTCGCAATTAAGCGCTATAAATATACAGCCCGGAGTACGAGCGAAGATCTTATTATTTCATCCCTTCAGAGAAAACCCTCGGTGACCTGATGCAATGACGACGGCGCGCCGTGCGGATGGAACGCGCGGACCGGAGCGGATTCTTCCTGAATGCTCTCTGCGCGAAACGATGGCTGGCGTGAGGGGACAGGAGGGGAAGGGGGATAGAGTCACGTATCCGATTTCGAAGCGGTGGCCCGCGGTGCACTCTTAAAACCGGCCGGTGCAGTCCGCGACGCGGTATGCAGCAGCCGGAATTCGCGGGGTCGTAACCGCGACCTATCGGCGAATATTGGATGCCGTTGCATGCCGCTGCTCACCTCGGCATACCAGCCGGGCATACGAAGGAATGCGTGCCCTACTGCGCAATGGAAAGCTTCCCGTCCAAGGTTAGATGTCGAGGAGTACGTACGTATGCACGTACACACGCCCGTACATCTACGGTCACGGTGAATGAGCAGGGAATGGGTTACGTTCCCCGCATTCTGTTTATGCTCGAAAATCGATACGCGCCCGATCAAAACACGATATGTAAATGAGTCGCTGCTTGGCGGTCGCGCGGCACAGGCGGTGTTTTATTCCGGCGGAGGGATGCGCGACTTGATCGATTTGATATAATCGGAGAACGATACGAACGGGAGCGAGCTTGGGACCTTTTCGGATCGCTGCTTTTCCCCGAAAATCACGCGATCTTGCGATTTTCCTCTCCTCCGTTGTTGCGGACGCCGAGCATTTCCGAATGCCGACACGCATTACGGGGAAACATGAGCTGCGCGTGAGTCAGTTTCCCAATTTATAACGAAACCGTAGCCGAGCGCGAGAATCAATATGCGTAGCACGACAAACAATATCCTTCTCACACTTCCTATCCTCATCTGCATCTGGGAACGACAAAGCCCGAGTCGCGGAAACGTTAATTGCCCCGTTGGTTCATTACCGCTTTCCTCCGAGAAATCCGAGACCGTTCCTTGAGGAAACGACGGCGGACCGAGCGCAGAACGCGTCATTGAAAATTCTATTGTGCGGTCCGCGGATGGTAGCGCGCGCTTATTTAACGAGCCGATGTTCAGAGAGTGCGCTCAGCGGAATCTGGTCTGTGCAAGAATCTCAACTGGCGGCGAGAAGCGCGCTCGCAACTCTCTCTCTCTCTCTCTCTTTTTGTCTCCCATCGCTAAATCATAGGCGCGACACTTAGGTATCGTTTATTGCAATTTATAACCGTTTCTTGTTAGCGTACCCTTCGCCGTGTGATTCACGGCTCGCAATTAGGACGCGCATCGGATATCATTTGTGCGTATATCAAGGTTTTAAGGGCTTCGACTGCCGACTTCCGAATGCCGTGTTTTATTATCCCCCAGCGCAAGTCGCGTGCATTTCAATTCAGCGTTGCCACACGAGAACGCGTAACGAGTAACAGCATACGGGAGGAGACTTTCACAACACGTGCCGATTGTATACGTACTTTCGCTCTAATCGACACTTTTCGATTCGATTCGGACGATGTTAAACGTTTCGGCGTATCTCGCGTCGAACACACGGAGAAAAATATTTTACTGGCACAGCGAATTGTCAGTTACCATGGTGATCATAGTGACTAAGAGTCTATAATAGTTATCAAAGTAACTGAAAATGTGCTGTGCCAGCGAAATATATTTCTCTGTGGCGAAATGTACGAACGTTTGCCGCGGTGTAAATTGATTCTTATGATCGAAAACAACAATCCGAAAAGCATCACGAACAGTCAATCTTACGGTCTACCTCCCTATTCACTCGCGTCGTTCCCGGCTGCGTCATGAAGTATCCGCACGGAGGCGTTAATTTGTCACTGACGCGATAAATCCGCACTACACCGCATTTCGGACCTTTCTGCCCTAGATACTCGCGCGTCCGGGATTTCCTTGGACCGCAGTGCGCGCGAACTTTCGCCGGGCACGGGAAGTACCCATTGAAATGCGCAGGAACCCGTCGAAGTGGAAGTCACTTTCGGGACTGCCGAAATAACAGTCCGGCGGACAACGTGCTGAGAATCCGCCGCTTGCCGGAACGGCGCCCGGACGGGCGAGATGCGAATTCGTAATTGACGTAGAAGCGATTTCACTCGATATTCGAGGTTCGGGGCGTCGAATGCGGCGCTCGTAAAATAAACGCTCGGTATGACTTCCCCGTTGCCGGCGGTAATTGCGTCCGTATCTGCGTGTGTTTACGAGCTCCGTAACTTAACCCTGCGAGCAGAAAGTACGTGTAGGAAGTAACAGAAGGAGGGAAAGGGGGAGAAGGGAGGGGAGAGAGAGAGAGAGAGAGATCTCGCGCGCAGCATCATGCACCTCCGCGGGTGTTCTTTTCTTCGTCTCGGTGTAGATACGCTGTGCTACGATCGTCGCGTGCAGGGACGATAATCGTGACGCATTAAATAAAGCGCGTTGAACTGCGCGCGGTCTGAAAAAAGCGCGCCAGGTCGAGATACCGCGCGGAATCCTGCACGAGCTGAACTCTTCGCTCACGTAAGAGCTTGTTTATTCGACCGGGAATGTACGTATGTAAATCGCGCGGAAGATATCTACCGGCCCGCACGAAAGAGAGAAAAGAGAAAGGAAGTTAAAAAAAAAAACAAAGAAAAAGAGAAAACGCCGCGCTCGCGCCACAAAGTTGCTCTTAACGAGTGCGCGCGCGCGAATCGCTTTTTCTCGGGAAGGAATACCTCGCGTGATCTCGACGATATCGCACGAGACGAAAGGTAATTAATGCCGCCACCAGTTGCGGCGTCATGGAGTGACGTTTGCGCGCGCGTGCTTCGCGAGGAAACACCACACATGTATACACAGACACACGTGCGCGGTCCCATGAAAAAGGATATGCGCGTCGCCGAGCGATGAATATGCATGAGCGTCAAAATGATAAAATCGTATGTATTTCCACGAGCGCGCGCGCGCGCGCGAGAGAGAGGGAGAGATAGAGAGAGAGAACTCGACGTCTCTTTTTTTCCGATGCACAGGTCGCAAGAGAGGATGCGCGACGGCGAAACACACGCTCAACGTCGAAACGAACGAGCCATTAGCGTCGATATGCGATGTTTAAAAAGCCACACAGACGCCAGTCCGAGATACAGTTTCCACCCCCTTCTCCTTTCCTCCCTCTTTTTTACTCTCTTCTTCGCGATGCGACGCCGCGGACAAAGGCGCCCGCGGAAAAAACGGTAATTACATTCTCCAGCGAGATAATGCTATTGGATTTCTCATCACCCGGTATACTGGGTATCATTCTGTAACGCGACGTAAGGTTCGAACGGACGGACGGACGAATGAACGAACGAGTGAACGAATGTACGAACGAAATACCGCATCGATACGGGCGATTGGATTTACGCGACATAAAACGTCCGGGAGGAGAAGCGGGGACGAGTGTTTATGCTTGGTAGCAATTCGAGTCGTTTACTCGCGCGAAATTACGCGCATCGAGTTTACGCTGCGATATCTGCAGTTGCAATTACCGTGAGAGTAATTACATCGCCGCGCGGGAACATGCGCGAGATATCGCGTTACTTTTATATTTCCTCGACGATCCCAGGATTAATATCGTTGTCCGCGCCGTAAAGATGATTGGCCACTTGAAACCGACTTGCATCCCGAAGCTTACACCCGGCGTCTCGCTAATAAAATGAAAACGCGGCAAGCTCGAAATAGTAGATGTAATCAAGCCTCTATTTTCCTCGCTTGAGTTTCCTCCGACGAAAGATTTATAAACGTTCTCGAAAGTACACACACACACACACACACACAGAGGTAGGTATGGATGTAAGTTCTCAGATATTCTTAGATAGGAACTATTATACGCACACGTGCACGATGCGTCGATACGTTAATTAGAAATTCTTAATTATAGAAGGAAACTTGTAACGAGAGTAAGTATATAATAAACGCATCTCTAGAAGATTGCTTCTTCTCGTCAAAGTCAATTTTCCCGCGACACCGTTATCTTACACAACCGTTAAAATATCGATACTGCCGAACACGAATAGTACGTACCGGTAATCCGTAGCAATTGCACCGTTTAGATGCACTCGACTTAACACACGTACAAGCGAAACTGGCCTACACGCGCAACTGTTGCACGCATCGCAAAATCCCATACTGTTCAGAATTTTAGCTCCGGGCTCGTAGCCCGTTTTATCCTCTCTCTCTCTCTCTCTAGCTCTCTCGTCGTTTTAAATCTCGGGATCAAAATTTCCTACAGTTCGATGACCGTGCTTATCGAAAAAATACATCGTTAATCGGTACATACCTCGTTAGCGAAGAATGAAAACGCGAATGGACGAGAGCCAAGATCGTTGTCAGAAAACTTGTTGAGATTTACCTTTCATCATTTTTACTTATTTGTACATTTCTTCTATCTTTTACATTCTCTCATGTTTCCCCGTCTCCTCTCAAACAATTTCTCCGCTATATTTTCTTATGACTGATGAGTTATAATTATATATTACAATATGTTTATATTTTGCATTCAAAATTAACTTTACTAGATTTCAACAATTTGACGATCAATCCATTTTCGAGTGCTCCCATTCGACTCTGTTCTACGTTCGTCTTTCCTCCTTTCCCGTCGATTTTTTTCTCCTTCGGCGGCGACGGCGGTCGGCTCGTTAAAAAAAATCAAAAGAGGGAAAATAATTACGAGAGTACACAAATCCACCCTCGTAACGCTCACTAGTCAAAGCTCACGTGACCCAGGGACTTTGCGACTCACCCTTGGTCCCCCATTGGTCCACTTTCACGGTGGGTCTCGACACGATTTCGTGCCCGTGGTGCGTAACGAAAGCCCAGGAGAGAAGAGAAGATGGAGGGGAGTAGAAGCGAGAAGGAGGAAAAAAGAAAAAACGCGCAATTGTGAGGAAGACGAGGCGCGTTGCCGCGGGATCGATACGCGCAGCATGAAGCTCTTTCGGTTGCGCGGTGCCCGCGCATCGGAGCCCTTTTGCTGAAATTAATCGATCCTTCAATCGCGCAAATTGCTCGAAAAGCACGAATATCTCTACTCTAGATATTGCCGCATCGATGGAATAACGACCGTCGCCGACTCAACAGGCGCATTTTTATCGTGCACTGGTGCGTATTTCTTTTTAATAGATATTTCGCGAATTAGGAATTTTTTCTCCGTAAGTTAACGTTTCCTTATAAAAGAAATAGAGATTGCAGAAATAATAAAAAAATATAGCAACTTGTAATCTTGCAGATGGACAGATTACGTATCATACGTAATATAGTACTGGCGATTTTTTCTTCCTCGATATATATAATGAATCCCAATACTGTAGAATTCCTTTCAACGACAGCTCGCGTCCATTGGTTCCGCGACATTACTGTTCCTAAGAACAGAAACTCGAAGTTACAAGCCGTACACACTTAACACGGTCGTTTAACGCGTTCCGTTGCAGATAATATCGGAGCGGGCGCGGTAAGTGCCAGGCAGCCGAGTATCTCCTCCAACGAGCAACAAGAAATGATTGAAATATGTACACAACGCGGATGCGAGGCTCTCTTCGAGAGCTCGACCGAATATCGATGACAACGTACACGTGTTTATCGCGCCACCCGTTACATCCTCGTATCCGTCAGCGTGGATTTGACAGGCTGCGTCGTCGACGAGAGAGCGCGCGTATAGCGAACGAAGCTCTACGCGTCACAGCTGCTACCGCTGTTGTCTCTCATTGACGCCGTCTCGCTCTCTCGCCGTTCCATGAATAGATCTCGCGGCCAAAGTATCTTCGTCGTAACTGCTCGTCGGGGTTTCATTAAGCGCTCCAGTGGTGTACGCGCGCTCTCGAATCTCGCGTACGGCTGAGAGTACGCGAGTCGCGTCGAAGATCATCATCGAAGGAGCAACCTGCTTTCGAGATCTCTCTCTCTCTCTCTCGTCTTAGGTGCGCGTTGCGTAACGCTTGACACAATAACGCGCCGATGAATATACACGCGTACAGCGAGTATCAAGGCGAATTTATGCCGCTCGCTTTTGCTTATCGTCTCAGGCGCGTCATGTAAATGATGTAGGCGAAGTGAATTAAGTAGACAATGTCGCCATAAAGATAATTATCGTATTGAAGTGCGAAGATATGGAAGAGCCGCCTCGTTCGTTTGAATAAAATCGTTCGACGGATCGAGATCGGAGATTCGCGTCAAAATATTTACGGCCGAAACGGCACGATGACTTTTATCGGCGTCGCTTTTTCAGAAAGAAAAAAAAAAGAAAAATGTATCTGGTCGAGATGTTTCCCATGCGGGTGTTTTCGCGGAAAAGTATTCGAAAAGTATCGTGTAACGAAGTTTCGACGATTACACAATTTGTCTCGTTGCGCTCGGGGACAAATTACGACGGAGAGACTGCTGGTCCGTTTACGATATAATGTTCGTGAATGTCGCGCAAACACGCGCTTTCCCCGTCCGTAACGTCATCGTCTTATTTGTGTTGCATTAAACGGAAACGCCAAGCGTATCTTTTATCTTTATCTAAACATGTCGTTACGAAAGACGTGACGGGCACGACTCGCGTGTAGCACCGCTCGTACTTCACTGACGAATTATTGCCAAGAGTTGCTGTCGTAACCGAGATATCTGGAAGCTCGCTGAAATTTATGGCCGCGCGGCTGTCCTTCAACGCGCGCGCCAGGGAAAATCAAAAATTACCCCCCGCCGCTCCCGAGCAACGGGGGGAGGGGGGGGGGGAGCGCAACAATACTTCGCTTATTTTAAACCCGACAATCGGAAGAGTTACGCTACGGCGCGATACGTGAAACGCGCAAGATCCAGTGCTCGTCGTTTTAAACTAATCGGTGCCGTTTGCAGCTCTACTCGCGATTCACGTAACTTTTCGATACCGAGGATCCGCTCGAGCGAATCCTCTCATTTCGAGTTACACGTTCGTTATTTGGTGATGCGTATGAAACAGAGACATGTTAAATGAAAGTTCGTGACCTGACACGTTAAGCGTCACGGCGTCGAGGCGCGTCGCGATAACGTATCCGCTCGCTATCTCCGCGAGCGGCCATGGTGTAAAATACATGGAAAGCGAATTTCTCATTAACGTCGCAATTTTCACTCAAATATCCGATGCGCGATACCTCCTCACTACTACTATGATAACTCAGATGTATTCAAATTTTCCGGCTGTTCGAGAGCGCTCGCTCTGTGAGTCTTTTGAGGCTGCACATATAGGGGAGAAGAGAAGAAGAACGAGAGAAATAGAGAGAGGGAGAGAGAGGCGCGCGCGATATACTGAGCGCGCGTTGTTTTTGCTGAAACTGCACTCGCGTCTACCGTTCTTCGAAATAAAAAATTCAATTTTAAGCGTAGCACGGTACACACAGGAGGGATTGTTTACCTCGTAACACAGGCCAGAGCCGGCCAGCGAATCTCGTTACAGTACGTCAACGTGCGGCACGTTGCGAAATCATGATTTCCCAGGCTTTCCGGGCGCATCCGCCTTCAACTCGACGGTTCCATTGTTACATTATCTTCGGGCGCTGACCACGTCGAGATTAAAGTTTTAAAGTTCCATGGAGAAGCCCGAGAAGGAGCCTAGAAAACTGACGAGTACGCGACGCGCATATGCCCGTTTGCATTTGTGCGGCGCAGAGGCGTCGACGTTGAGGGACGTGGATGTGAACGCGACGGCACCCCGTTTTCCTCGCGATTTGAAGAGGGAGTGAGTTGAAATCATTGCGAACTGGTTCGTTTGTCGCGAACGACCGTGAGATTATCGCAATACCGAATTGCGTACCGACCTGCTCGAGTGTACGCGCGCGAATTATTCGTTCGACCGAGTCTCGTTTCTGCCAACACCTTCAACCGCTGCACGACATTCCGCGACTAATCATGCACGCGCGAATGAGCACACTCGCTCAATTTGATCTATGATCTGTCGAAAATTCTGAAACTATAATTTCCTTCGTACATTGAACCCTGATGATTCAACGCACGGTTGAAAAATGTCATCGAGCGGCCGTTCCTGACGACGTGTTCTCTTGCAGATTTAATACAAACGACTTTCGAAAAATCAAGTATGCGCATTCGCGGAACGCGCAGTAACAATTAACGGGTCGATCATTTCCTCGGGGATTCCAGCCCGGCCGAGGATGAGAAAATGATTCTACGACACTGGTTTAAGTTCTCGTTACATACCACTCTAGCGGGGGTTCATGAAAGTTCCATCGGAATGAAAGTCGGCCGGGCTTCCAACCGCTCGGCTTTTCGCCTGTACGGCGTGCCGCGCCGCATTTCCGCTCCGCTCTTCCGCGGCTCATGTCATCGTCATGCTCGTCCCGACGTCTACTGCTATTCCCGGATTCGCGAACGCGCGCCGCAGTTATGGAAACATCGCGCAGCTCGCCGAAGATCCGGGGAAGTACGGATCGTATGCGAGAGCTCGTCGTTTTACACACGCAACACACACATGGGCGTGCTCCGTAATTGGACGGGATGGAATATTAAAATTAGAAACTTGCTCGCGTTGAGACGATATATCTCCGAGTTAATATCTGATCTTATCGATGTAATAACGCAACGTCATTTCACGTTAGAGTAGTTAATCTAATGCATTAATTAATGGAACGACCGCCTAGACATTTATTATGTGTCCTACAAACGTGATATTATCTGACCACACGAAGCGGCAGTTCTCGTATTTTATCAAAATAAAACGCGGATAATTCAGCTTAGTTGAGTTATACTCGGCCAGGCCAGCGACGCTTGTTTGTTGCTTACTAAACGAAAAATGTGCGGAAGAGCTGAAATTGAATATTATGCCGAAATATCCGATAGCCGACCGACTGCTCCGTCTTAACTTTGCGACGTGTCAGCTCTGACATCAGCCGCAGGGCCACGGTGACCGTTGCTTGTGAAATACGATAAGTCCGACAATTTTTGCTAGTAATCGCGCAGCAGCCTCCATATATTGCGCATTAGAAATTTTTCAAGAATATTTTCGTTACACGGCGTATCGCACGGTTGAAGAAATTCTTGAGAAAACATCCCTCCAATACTGAGCCAAATGTGCAGTTCCAACGATTCGATTTGAATAATATTCTGCACTTTTTCATGTCTTTAGCAACCTTCAAATCTGCGGTTAACAAATTTTTACATATGTAAATTTTTGTATTTGCGACTAATTATTTGATATTATTGTATTAAAAGAATGCAATTCTCATAAATAAGTGAAATATTTTATACAGACGCAAAACATGGAAGAACCTTACAAAAAATTCCCATGACTCAGAAATAATTAATTTAAGTATGCAAATTTGCCGCAATACGCGCGGTAGCTAACGAAATATTCGAGAAAACGAGGAACTTATCGATCGAGAGAGATCGATCGCGAGGCGCTTGGACATCTCTCGCTTGTCTTTCCTACTCTCCTGATAACGCGACGCGCGATAAAGAGAGGATCGACAAGTTGTACGACAAGCACAACGACTAATTACGTCTGCTGCGGAAGGACGACTCGCTAACGAGGATCCGCTCAGGATTCGTGGGTGATTCGCGTCCGTCCTGGATTTAATCAGACCGTTTCCACCGGTGCGCGGAGTCGATTGTGACCTCGTGTAAATGTCCTCGTAAATTACTTAACCGCTTCATCAAGGTGGTCCGCGGAGTCTCTTCAGACCACGAAGCTACCACGTGTTATCGATTCGCGGTTACGCAAATTTATTCGCGTCAGATGTATCAACACAGCCAGGGAGATCTTACATGGTGCAGGCGAGAGAGGCGCGAGACATCTCTCTATAATTTTAGCGGCGACCACTATATTTCGAATGGCCTTTCGCAGTTGTCGCGATTTCGACGTTGATCTTTCTCCTCGAAGGAAAACGGCCGAGTAACAGTTACGACGTAGTACAACGTCTCACTTTGAGCGCAGATAGCTCCGTAGTAATTTTATTGCGGCTGCTAATTCAATAATACGTGAAACTTTCAGACTACCGCCGGTTACAACGTAAAATCATAAATTATTCCAACGACTTATGAATTATCGATCCCGTCAGAGCTCGTACATCCGCGGGAGCGGATTTTCCGCGATCTGTCACAATCCATTTACGGTTTGCACGGACGAATATATCGAAAATGTTGAACTTCACCGTGCGCGGCCGAGTTAACTGAAGGGCCACAAATTCGAGAACATCGGCGAAGGACGGAAAGCCGTTGAATTATTTTGTTCGTGGAAATGGTCTTAAAATTTCGCGACAAGCGCCCCGAAGGAAACGTCGACTGATCTTCCTGCCGAATCACGAGAATGCGAAGCTCGCTGTGTATGTTCTGTGTGTACACATGTGTATGTGTGTGTGTGTGTGTGTGTGCTTGTGAGTGATGATTACATCCAATTTTGATTAAATCCAATTGCAGATTGCACACTGTGTGTAAATGTGGGAAATGGTAGGTTACGGAATTCAAACGGTGTTTTCGTACAAATACCGTGGAATTTAATTTCCGTCACGCGAATACCTTGCGTATGTATGTAAATTCGAGATCAAAAATATAACAAACGACGTCTGAGTTTTTGAAATTTTCACAATCATCCAGCAACTACGAGAAAAATTGTAAAAAGTATAAAATATTATTTCAACATTCCAACGTGTTCCATCGCGAGCGCTGTTGATTAAATCTTCCTTACTACGTCCAATTAATATCGACAATTCCACGCTCGCCTAAATATCGAAATATCGAGGTTGACGGTCAGGCGAAAATAAAAGCGCACGGGAAATTTTATGATTTAATTTCTCACGAACATTTACGATGCCGTTTATCACGAACATGGAACCGCTGGCCGACGGAGTCGCACGAATCAACGTGTAACGACAGGAAGAAAGCGGGGCAACGTAATAGACGCGAGTTTACCGTGGACGCGCGCGCTGTGTATACCGGTGCGCGCATCCTCCGCCCGACTTCCGCAGCTCCGGCCTCCGTTTTAGCTCGTGAGAAAATCAGCGAAGTGGCCCCGAACAATCAGCACAATACCCCGTCCTTATTCGCCAATTACCGGCTACAACCGGCGAATCGGCCGTTCTTTGTCCCGCTCCGGCGCGATCTCGCACGGAGCGCGCTGTTGCAACAACAGCGGCTCGCTGCTGGCAAATAAAGTTATCCATAGGCGAAGAAATCGGTCGTTAAACGAGATCCTGTCCGGCGAGGAGGAGCCGCGCAGCTTTGCAACCGCGACGCGCGAGTGGCAAGAGCAATTGCACGTAGGAAATACATCGGCCGGCCGGAATGCGCGTACATGTGAGTCCGATACTCCACATCGATCTCGCCGATGATCGGTACCGATATCGAAACTCGTCCTATCGTATGCGCGCGTATCCGCTCGCTGTTCAATTTTTCATCGTGATACTTGTCGATGCTAATGGATGGATAATCCATCCGCCTTTTTTTCACTCGCGTCGCTTTATCATGCACGTTTAATCGTCGCTCGTACAGGTACGTCGTCGAATAAGAATAATATCACATCATAATCATGGAATTCGCCGGATACGAAGGAGAGAGAGAGAGAAAGAAGAGAGCGGCTCCAAAAATAGCGCGAGCGGAAAGGCAATAACGCGAAAGAGGATATCATTTATTGATCGTAATGGCTCGCGTAGCAGAGCGTACGTCTAAATGCGATAACGAGAACCGCTGCGAGCCGAAGCATGTGTGCGTAATGCGAGCGATTGTGCACGAGCTTCGATTACAATTTTTTTCATCGTACACTCCTTCTTTTTTTAATAGGATCATCGATTTAAAAATTAGCGCTTTCCAAGGCTTCTCTCAAAGCTCCTCATCATTCCCCCCGGCTCGCGTCCTCTACGTCGTCCGTCGGTGGCCATAAATTTTAGTCGACACGATGAACGGTAAAGCTGATATTTAACATCGGAACGATGCCACGTCGATAATAACCCCGGTACGTCGACGCTTCGTGGCACATCTTCACTTAAAAAGCAAAAGAACCACGATTTTTCTTTTTAGATTTGTACATCAACTCGATATATACAGTACGCAGTATGGAAAGGCAGTAATTTCGCCGGTGAGCTAAGCACTCTACATAGACGTGCGCGTGGTTACGCGCCCATTAGGCAGCCGTTATTATTATTGTTATTATTATTATTACTCCGCGCACCATACACATCCAATTTGCGCGTGTATATACATACACACAGATATAGATACTAACACACTATACCGACGCATTCTAGCGGTCGGATATACCACCTAGGAGAAATGGTCCCTACCGCGAAATTGCTTTCTACCGTTTGATCATAATCCAATCGTTCCGCCACGGGCCAAACCACCTAATGGGTCGCGGAACCCGGCCTCTCGACTGTAAAATTTATGAACGCCTGCATCTCGGCATGCGCGTTAGAGGCCGCCGTTAGGAATGCCCGCCGAGGTCCGCGACTGTTAAATTAATGCAGCCCGTGCCCGTTAAATGATACGAAGTATACGCCACGATGGTAGGCGGAAAGAGAAGAAGCAAAGGCGGACCGGCGTTACTGTGTCTACATATAACGGCGAATTTACAGATATCCGGGCTCGATGCTCGTTGCCGGCGGCTTGAGACAAAACGTTTCCTCGGTCGTCCGCGTTTTATCGCTCCGGGTTCCCAAGATTATTCGCGGGATTATTAGACGTTTGAAAACTCGTGAGAGAATGAAAATGCGCCGAGGACGGTAAGGATAGTCGAGAGACGTCAGAAAGACGCGAAGTAACAGTTGCGAGAAATGCAAAGTAATTTTGTCTCGCAAATTCAAACGGAAATCAATTGATAGTGTAATGTTTCGGATTGCAAGCGTGTAGTTACCGTAAAATCGTCACAACGGAAGGTACATTGAAGACGCGCGCTGAACGCTTCTGAATACGGTGTTTATCGTCTTCGCGTTTCTCACGTTCGAAGTTTGTTATCTTCGCGCAGGAGGCCTCTCGTTCGCACGCAGCCTTTTGATCCTAAAATAGCCGAAGAAGTTGGTACCAAGGTCCGCGCACAAAAATACGGATTACGTAATGGCAATAAAATCCCGCGTGGATTAGAGAGACGCCTGAGTAGCGAGACGCTCTCACTTCACTCATCAACGCACACCTACGCCAGCATCGGATTGGCTGGATCGGCGGACGGTGATCGTTGACTAAGCACAGGCTTGCGAAAGGTTCATATAGAATGGCTTTTTATGAACAAGAAAAAAATTGATAAATAAGTGGATGAAAATGATGAAAGTGAAAGTAAGAATGCGAAACGTGTGGGATAGACGCATCATATATCGGGCTGAGAAATCGAAATTCTTTTTCTACGATGGAGTAAAATTATTTCTATAAAATATGAATATATTTAGATATTAAAAATGCATATACAGAGTTTATTTGTATTATTTTTGTATCGTGAATTCATTTCTGCAATTGTACTCGCATGTTATTGAACACCCCGTGAAATTTTTGTTATCTGTATTCATTTACAGATAATTATACCCTTCTTATTTTAAGGATTATATTTATTCCATGACTTGTTAGAGTGGAAAGTATAATTATTACAACTAGAAGGAAGTTAAAGTTCACTTATATAATCCGCAGTGAAGGGCCTTTGGAAACTACGAGATGAATGCCACGGGACAACCAGCCCGGCACTGATTGAGCGTTGTTTGTACCTCTGGTCCCGTAACCTGTCACGAAATAGCCCACATCTTACAGTCGGTGCGTGTACCATATCCGCTGTTACACGTGGCCGCTCGTATGTAAAATAGTAGTAAAATCGATTGCGAGAAGCCCTTCGAAAGCCGGCGTGAATATCGGACGTGCGATGAGATTCCAGCGGGCGAGTTAATTTATGGCGCGTCGCGTTTACGGCCGTTAGGGATTCTGCTTTACGCGAACGAAAACTCGACGGCCTCGAGGCACGATACAGCTCGACGAAGAGCGGAGAGCAAAGAGCGATAGTGGGAAATAGAAGACAAACTGAAACCTCCTCGCGAGACGGGGAGAAAAGACGAGCGGCGAGAACGACGTATTTGTGCATCGGCGGCCGATTATTTGACGGAGCCCTTTCAGTACGAGGGTAATTTTCGGAGAGCTAATTGGTCGCGCACGAATGTCACTCGAAGCCACTAACTTTGACTGAGTAAAGCCTCTTTTTTCCTCCGTAATTAGTCTACGTTTAATAACGTTCGAAGTAAACGAAGGCTTCGACTCACCAAACGGCCGCATTTGTCTGTCTGCTGCCAAGTTCTACCGGGATAGTGTTCTACGCATTCAATGTAAACAAAGACTTCGAGTCAGAGAGCCACGTTTTAGCGTTTAAATGTACGGTGGGAATTTGCCTTTGTCTGTCGGGTACGAGAGATGTGATAATGCGCAACGCCAAGAACCCTTCCCTTGTTCAGAAACTTTCCCTGTTGTTTAATGCGTCGCGCTGAAATAATCATGTCGCAACTTCTTACCGTAAGTATTTTCCACTCACAATTAATAGTAGGAAGTCTATTTTCGTCGTATGACGCTTACGTATGTGAAGATTCCCTAAATTGCGAGGATAATCGCGTATTGCGTGTAATTGTACATCATACACAACAACAATGCGAGTGATCTTTTAACGCTTCCATAGTATAATCGGACAAGAACTGGTATAATTTATCTAACAAATCTCGAGATAGCATTGTGTAGGTGAGAATGTAGTCAGTTGTAACAGAGTGTCATTTTAATCTTGTTGTTTAGTTTAAAGTTAATTACCGACGTATAACTTTACATAGCGTTGCTTTCCGAATGATTGACGAGAGTTAAAATTGATGTTTACAATTGACACCACGTTAGTGCCAATTGTAACATAATCCCTCGCTGTTTTTTTTATCAAGTAACTTTTGAAATTTTGAATTTTATCAATGGCGATAATTACAAAATTAATGCCAAAGAATCACTTAATGTCACGTAGAAACTTGATTTTTCTTCAATTAATAAGAAAGAAAATACAATCTAAAAAATATGTTTGGTTACAACCGACACCACTCTCTTCTGTGTATACGATTTCGGAATACTTAGTCAATGTAAAGATTTTAATGACGATAATGGCTCGTTGTGAGAGAGAAAGAGGGAAATGACGTCACGACGCTTGATCCACGCGAAATCGCGGAAACTTAGCGTCCGTTCTCCGCGAACACGCCGCGGAAATAGAGCTATTTTCTAACGCGCGTGGGTGACGACGTTTTATTCGCCTCCAACGTGCGCTTGCACGGTCGCGGGCACCGCAGATGGAAGTCGGCACGTCGCTATTCACATTGGCCGTTTCTCGTTTCTTCGTGGCCTTCTGAACGCGAGCGGCGAAGATACGTGCGGCGGTGATGTAATACAACGAATTCTATGCATAACCACATAAATCTATTTCCCCTCGGCCACACCCCTTCCTCCCTCTTCTACCCGTACTCGTCGCGCCGTTCTTTTCGACTCTCCGCGCTGACGAATAAATGCGTCGGTTAGACTGTCGCGCCGTTCTAACTTGGCCCGAGGTGACGCCGTAGAATTTGCATTTTTATTGGGACCTTACATCCTACAGGAAAGACGCAGAGGATATTGCTCGTTGCTCGTGACATGCTCTATCAAAATCTACTCTCGCGCCGCGTGGTACGTCGTCGCACCTGGTCGTAAAAATGGCGACGATTTGCACGGGACGGTGCTCTCATCGGTATTAACTCGACTCCTGGAATCCTCCCGGATGCTACCGGGAATGATCCTGTTCCGTTAGCGATTCGTAGCTCGCGGAATAAGAGCGGGCGCGAAAGAATAACGAGATAAGCCATCGAGTCGACACCAAGCGTAACAAATTATTAACAAGTTATTTGTCGAGTTCCACGCAAATTTATGTGAAAAAATAACACCGTCGGTCGCAAATTAGACCGCGGAATCATCCCCTCGCCACCCGTCTCGTCCATAAAACTTCGCAATTAATGTCCCCTCGTGGCGCATCGATTTATCGTTTACGGTGCTGTTCGACGGCACACGTTTGATTTACAGCGTTACGAATTTCCGCTCTGACCGGCGCACGTGAAGGCGCTGATATATGTACGCGCTATAGATTCACTTGTTAGATGCTGGACTTCACCGCGCCACGGATTTGCGGTCGCTCTTGAGATTCCTCGCGATAATGACTCGTGCACGCATGCACGCTGTGTCAGTCTAATTAACGATAACGTTCAGATGCGCGTGCGCGCTTGAGATCGATTTTTCGCTAATGCTTGTTAATGCAACTGAAACGATGTTCCCCATAACGTAAAAGTGTAAAAAAATCTCTTGAAAGCTCCCTACTGTCCGTGTGTTTCTCTCCCCCTTCCTCTCTTTCTCCGTAATAGTACACTGAAAGAAAAAAAATGCTACATCCGAGTAAATATTTGATTAAAAGGTATCGGAGTAACGATTTCATTTGGATTAAATAAACATTACTTAAATGCAGCATTTTTCCCTTCAGTGTGCTACGTACAAGTGATATTTACTTAATCTAAGTAAAATAATTGCTCCAATACTCCTTAGCAAATATTCACTCGAATATAGCACTTTTTCTTTCAGTACAGTTTTCTCTGTGCAAATTTTTTCAACAAATGCACACACGTCGTCGCACGTAACAAACGCCACCGAATAACTGTGGTATAAATTCTCCGCGAGCACGACAAAACATGGCTTATTACAATCGGCTGCGCAATATTATCGAACAGATCAAACATAATTCTCGCAGTCACGTAGACAAGCGGCGAACGGCGATTTAGCCGCGTGGGTATTATCCTCGTAAATTGCATTAAACGCGATTTGATAACTTTGTATCGCGATACACACACACACACAGAGAGAAAGAGAGAGACGGGGGGGAGGGGAAAGCCAAAAGATACTATATTCCGTGTCGGCACGTACGTTTCAAAATGCACAACGCGCATTAATATGCGCCGGCATATACGGCCGACGTAGCGCCGCGAAAATTTTCCACCGGCGCGACGCGGCGCGGCGCAGCGTGGCACGGGCCGGACGCAGACCACGGCCGAAATTGTCCGCGTTTGTCGCTCCATGGTCAACTGGCAACAGTTGACCAACTTTCGTGGCCATTTCGCGCGACAAGAGCTCGCCGCGTCAGCAGCAGAAGCGCGCGCGCCGACTTTTCGAGCGTGGAAAACATTCGCCGTGCTGATCCGCGCGGCGCGCGGTGTGCGTTCAGCAGTCCTGAAAATTATTCATGCTCCGGACTCGGCAAACACGATGTAAAACGGTTCTGGATGATAAATTATTAACGCTGTCGCGACTCCGACGGGTGCAACGTGACGACCAACAGATATGAGACGTTTATTGTGAAAGCGGCGCGAGTGAAGTTTTGAGGATCTTGTTAAACTGAGTACAGCCAAGCGCTACTTTGCATCTGTCTCTCGCTGATGCCTTATTGGCCTTTAAAAATGTGTTCCATCCGCGAGACGAACGGCACACGAACGGATGTACGTACGGGCCCTCGTTGAAAACGGCACACATTCGGCGACTTTTAATTGATCTAAGTCGCGATGGGAATTAATAACGATCCCGGAATGAAGGAACGTAACGTCGCAAGTCCGTTAAGACGCGATCAAACTGTCATTAAGCGTTCAATTAAAAGGAGAGATAATTGCCGGTGATGCACAGCGAAAGAATTCCCAAGTCCCCGAGAGAAGGATTCCACGAAATGACCTTTCCTCCTCGCGCGTTCCGCCGGATACCTATGTTGATCTCCTTTCAATGTGGCGCGCTTAATTGAATTTCGCTTGTCCAATCAGACATTCAAATTTGAAACCACTCTCTTCCCCCCCCCCTCTCTCTCTCTCTCTCCTGCCGAAGCGCCGACCGGCGCGAGCGCTACGGTCAGTAACTCTTTCCATCCCGTGACGGTTTGATTTTAATTGAATGCGGGCAGTCGCACGAAATATCGCTCGACGGGACGACGACACCGCGGCGGCTATCGATTTTCCCCCGATTAATTCCTAAAAGTGGCACCTGCCTCCGCGTGCGGCAGCAGCAGCAGCAGCGACGACGGTGGCGGCAGCGTTCGTCGCCCTCCTCGCGATGAGGAGGAAATAGTTTAGGCCACTATTGCTCATTCATTTCCAAATCAAAGGAACCAAGTTAAATGAGAATCGAATGTGTTCCCCGGAAAGTTTCAGACGAGTTAGCTACGCTCCGCTAAAAGGGCGCTTAATTGAAAGCCCGCGGAAATTGCCATGACGTCAAAAAAAGTAATTCGGGCGCGCAAGTTTGCGGGACTTCGGAAACTCGGCGAAAAATTCCCGATCGGGTCGATCGATTCGCGCGAGCGCACGCGGGTTACCGTGTTATCACGGACGATGATACGAGAAGATCCGGAGAGACAAGAGAAAGAAAATAGAGAGAGAGAGAGAGAGAGGGGAAGGAGGCGAAAGAGCGAAGGGGACGCATCCGCGCGCGAATTATAAAGTAATAACGTCGCGAAAATCCGCGTAAGACAAGCTCCGCCCCGTAATGGAAGCGAGCTTTCGGAGCGCGGAATTCGAGGGAAGTGAAACTTCGTAAAGCTTTCCCCATAATCCGCCGATCTCGCCTGACGCGAACCATGGGAATCTTCCGATGAGGCTAATTTCCCCGAGGAAATTCCCGGGGATTGGGAAAATCAGTGGCTCAATCGATTCGGCGCACTTCACTGGAGAGAAATTATTCATCCTCGATAAAGAGAGTAGTCACCTAGCACGGCCCGGGGTAGAGGCGGCACCTGTGGAATGAGAGTCGTGGATTCGCGTCGCGTTTGCTTCGCGCGTTCGCCGTCAAAGATCAGACCCTTTAGGCGCAGTCCGTAAATATTCGTTGCGCAATGGCGCGTGAGAGCACATTTTGCCTTGCGAAATCGCGCTCGACATGGACGACGCATCGTCGTACTTTACTATTAACTCAAATCACGCTATTAACCCCGCCGCCATTTCTACTTCTCTCGTGATGATCTCCCAAAATGGAAAGACGTCCATTCTTCCGAAATGGAAAGAGATATTCATGCTTCTTCCGTATTATCTTCTCTAGTTCTTGGATAACATTAAGACGTAGTAAGACATAAAGACGTCTTTTAGACAATAGGACGCTTAAAAGACATCTTTGAGAGGTCTTTTAGATATACGTGTTGTTTGGGCTGTTACATTGGAATTATGGAAGAAATTATATTCGCTCGTGTTCAAGTGAAGGGAATTAATTATACAATTAAGGATTGTCTCGCGTTGAACGTTTTAGACATTCTAACGGGTTAATACACCGACAATCTCATTTACACGAAGTAGGAATCGCGGTCAGCTGGCAACGGGATAAGCACACTCGTAAACCGCGACTTGTTTGCTCGACTACTTAGCAAAGAAAATTAAAAGGCGCTCTTGCCAGCAACCGAGCCGGAAGTAAGAGCACTTTGGCCTTTGTCGAGCTCTCGGTCTATATTTTGAAGAGAACCTTAAACCCTCCCCCTCATCTCTTTCTCTCACCCTCTATTCTTTTTACCCCCTCTCTTTCTTCTTCCCTCGCGTTGGAAAAGAAATATCGTTGCGCCCGCCCACACCGAAAAAGCCATTTCTCTCTCTGCTTTGTCGTGGCGCTCGTTAAACGAGAGGCTTACGTTTCCCCGGCGGAAACCTCGGCGGCAGGCGCGCTCGGCAAATTGCGATTTGCCTGTTCGGATGGGATCAATATGTATCGAGTGTGGGATCGGCGACGACAAAGCGATTCCGATGGTCAGGTATCGTCTGTCGGCGCGACGCGGCGCGCGCTCCTCGCGACCTTTTATCCGTTAATTGCGTTCATTAGTGCGCTCCTCGACCGATAACGAGCCGGAATAAACGCGGACAAACCGTGGAAACACGGTCGGCATTAATTACCTACGGTTTAGCGTGGTCTCGACCAATAAGTCGTGTCTCGCCGATCAGTCGAAGCCTCGTTTCAGGTGTTACGATCTTTCCTCAATTTGTCTAATTATCACCTCGTTAAACGATGTAAAAGAGAGACGGACTCTCGTAGAACGCAACGTATGAGTGTGCCGCAAGGTACAAATGTATTAGTCGCTCCGTAGTTATCGGCTAAAGTTTTTTGAAGGCGAATACTTCGGCCAGCAACCGAGCCGATATAATCCTTTTTCTTCGTGAAATTGAATTTGATAAAGGTTATTATTTAATGGAATCTTTCGACCAGTATAATACGATTATTTGCATAGTAATTAAATCATAAATTCATTCATTCATTCATTCGTCTCGTTAAAATCCATTTAAAAATCAATTGAAACTTGTCATCTATCATTAGCGGTGATTCATTTTTCCATCCGGAAAATGCACAGAGCAGGTTTCAAAATAAAAAACTGTTTTATTCGTCTGGTTATCACGAAGCATTCATATTCATGCGAAATTTTCATCAGTTCTACGTATCGACTGCTTACTTCCACTCTTTCTCGAACGTCATTGTATGGCGGATAATATTTACATACTTGTATCACTTCTCTTATTTTAACGTACGTACGTTTAAGGAAAAACATCGAACAAACAGTTCGACAAACGATTCCCAAAATCTACAAACATCTCTATTTAAATGTCCAGTTGCAGTGATAAAAAGACGATAGTAACGTCCAACGACGGCGACGTTGTCGATCTCGATTTAAATTTTTATCGTCCCTTTCCCTTTCAATCGGCCCTATCGGTTTCCCTGCCTCTCTCGAGCCACTCGATCGATACTCTCGTCGCGGCTTCTTCCTCCCCCTCGAAGTTCGCGCGGGTACGGCGTAGGCGCAAGTTAAGATTTATACAGACGGCCTGGTTATAAGGGCTGATTTGCATGATAAAGTATCCTGCAGAGCGGACCCTCGGCAAGTGGATCGGCCGTCGAAACGCAGCCGCCGCTAAAATCTCATCCGAGGACTCTATTTACCATTTTTACCGCGGCGCGAGTCAATATTCCTGCAATATGCAATTCCCATCCGTCCGGCTGCATCGCGATATCACCGGGTCGAAAAATGGACGTATTCCGCTCTCGAAATCGTCGCGGAAAGAGATGTTACACCGATCAGCCCCCGGCGAGCATGCGCTCGGTGAAAACCGAAGGGAAGTCACTTCGAAAACGTATCTCCAGTCGTCCACATTGCAATAGACGTTTTACGATTATTGAAAATCCTCCCCGGATATTTAAGAACAACGACGCTTTGGGAAAGATGCGCGGTCTCGCTCTCTTAATACGCGATTGTTCCTTCTTATTTCGCAAACATACCGCGCGGAAGCGTAGCGGGACGGAAAGGGAGGCGCGTGCGACCCCTAAACAAAATCTCGCATAATTCCCTACGTCGCCTTTAGCCCGACGAATAAAATTCCGCCCATGCGCGGATCCTTTCACGAACGCACAGCCGTGCACGTGCGAGCGCGCACGACGGAGTGGCCCGTCTTTTCGAGGCGTGATCGGATCCGGATTTAAATTGTAAATCCGACGAAACGTAACAGGACCTTCGGGACACGGATGAGTATATGCGCGCGCGTTCCGAGGATGCAACAGGCTCCGGAGGTGGTGCATAGGTGCATCCGAGCCGATAAAGCCCCGGCCCTTTTCTCGCGTGCGTGTCTTCCTCTCGCTTACACGTAGCGTACGCCACTTTGGGCGCGCGCATACTCACGCACGCCGACACACGCACGGGGCAAACGGCGAAGAGAGATTTGCAATATTGTCTGGTAAGGGCGAACGACGTCGCTTGCCCACTCGGGCAGATAATCGGCCAGTCTGGATGTCTCGTATATACGTCTCACGTATGTATATGTCGATGCATATATATGCCAGGATGAAGCGACCACTGCTGCTCTCCGATCCTGCTTCGGATGATCTTCAATCGGCGTCGTAAAGAGGAAGAAAGAGAGAGAAGCGTGTTGCTTCGAGGATATACGTCGTCTCAATATCCGCTTGAATATTATCACACACACACATACACATTAATGTATATTTCTTTTATCATTTTTCATTCCGTATAAATATTAAACGATACTTAATTACGATCCATCATCATCCCAGATGATAAACGATAATATTCTAACGATCGGTTTTTCCTCCGACGTCGTCTTCGTCTCTTTTGAATTCCAGCTTCAAGTTGCGACGCAAACTTACAGGCGAACTTACGTGTATGTGCGTAAATTTAAATGAAAATATAAAAGTGATATATATATATATATTTTCGTATATTTTTGCAAAGGAAAGAGTAATTAAACATTTCGTGTAAATTTGCCGCTCGCAACGTTCCCGTGCATTCGCCGGATGTCGAGTCGACGACAGTGCCCGACGCGTAATATCTCCTCGCCGCTGAATCACGCCACGAAAAACATGAGGACGACGGCGCTTTATGAGGACTCGCGTTTCCCGCTCTGCTGTGAAACATTATTATCTTTTAAACTCGCGTCTTTATATTACGTCTCATTGCGCCCGGCGTCTCTGTTCTCGATTGAGCAAGGAACGTCATTAACTCTTTTCTCGCGTCGAGCAGTATCTGCGAGTACTTTGTTGGATCCTCTTTCATACGAGCTATGAACTTTAATAATTTTTATCTCACGGCACTATTATACGCGCGACGAATGTTTTGAGATACCGCTCGCTCTTTCTTTCTCTCGACTTTACCCTCCTTCTGGTTTGATGGTTGCCTCTTAAACTCGGCGAAATGTATTCGCGCGCAAACGACGGGAGTATTGAACCTCACAGAAAACGCGGAATATTTAGAAGTTACAGACGGAAGCTTGCGAAACTTCCCCGACATAAACGCCGTTTCTTCGACCGTCTTCGAGTATCCGTCGGTCGACGAAGCATCCGGCGGTTCTCGAATGTATCTCCCGCGCGAATCTAATTTTGATCCGAACGCGCGATTCAGCCTTTTATTCAGCGAGACAACATGGAGCACGTGACACGCAGCGAAAGTTCTGAGACTCCTCGCTGGTATATACAATGTACGTAAACGCGATCACACGAGAAGCATGAGCTAACTTTATCCCACCCTAGCTCCGACTGGTTCTGTTGAAGATCACCGTCAAACACTTGTCCGATCTTTAAGAGCCCAAGCCCTCTCGAGGCAACGTCTTAAGGTCGTATGACGTTAAAAACGCCACTAACATATAGTCGCAGAATCTACGCGTCGAGGAAGAATTTCAATTCTAGTGGACGGACGGACGGACAGATGGAGGGAAACGCAATTCCTAATGCTCAACACACAGTGTGTTACACAACCTTCGGGTAGTAGTAATGCGTGCGCATGTAACAGTTACACTTGTTTTCACGGTGTGTCGTAAACGCGTGCAATAAACACGGCAACATCATCGCATCGGGTTTCGATTAATGTGTTTTATTAACGAACATTTATTAGCCGTTAATCGGCGATAAATCACGTGTGTGCATGATTTCTCGTTGTATCGCTAGTATCTTACTTCCTCGCGAATTCACGCACGACCTGTCGCGCCGCGAGTTTTGCGTAACGCTAATAATGCGTAACCGATAAAGCGTAAAACGATCGTATCCTTGATTCGACAATCCTGGCTTACCGCCACCACGAGCATAATCCCCGATTATTCGCGATAAAACAATACAAAAGCCATATTGTTCCGATTATAACGGCAATTAACAGTTATTAACGTAGACGGCGGTTTAATGTATTCGGGCGCCGCGTTTGAAAACGGGTTTAATGAGAAGTCAATATCGAAATCGCACGGCGAGCGCCGGTTATCGACCAGTCGAAATTTAATTTCGTTAATAGTGGCTATCGGTTCGCGCTGTTACGGGATAAATACCGAATGTCTCCGTCAACTGTCTTACTTTGACGGCAGATACTCCCGCGGGGCGGCTAAGACAAACTTCGTTTCTAAAATTAACTCTGCTGACAGTCGAGGGAAAAACAATTAGCATTAAATATCGGCGGCGTGACGTTTCACGCGCACTCTGTTGACACGCGTGATATCGCGCTGTTGATTTGACAGTCACGTATCATAAGCGTCTCTAAGCGCGTTGAATCAAACATCGTAAATCGTACGTTAATGCTCGTCAAGTTTCCAAACATATCGGGTCAACCGCGCTTATTCAAATGTGGCAATTGTTTAATTAATATCTAAAATTAAAGACGAGTGTTATGATCAATGGCGCCTGTTTAACTTTGGAGCGGAATGGTGATTCTCTGCAGACATGAAAACGGTAACAATGGTAACACGTGCTCCTATCTAAACGCAATTATTTCATACGAAAGGTCGGATATATTCGCGGTATTTTAATTTGTAATATGAAGTTTATAATAAAAAGTTCCAATGAAATTAAATATTTGTGAAATATGATAACACACTCTCTCTTTCTCTCTTTCGCAGTTGATAAAAATGTTGATAACAAGGTATGTGGACAGGGAAGATACCGGTAGGTGGAAAATGTCCGATTTAAAAATTGTTTACAATTGGCTTTTGTGATTTTATCGAGTTCACGGGAGACACCGCGGTATAAAATTACCCGATATTTTCCAGGACTCCCGTGCGGGGTTATCGCCGGCGAGAAAAGAGCCAGGAATAAGACCTCACAACGTCGCTTTGTTCCCACCTCTCGAGTATGTACAAAACAATACCGGTAGTGTGTTCGATGCGAAAGTTCCACGATTCTCGCTTCTGCTCGGCGTCCCGACCCTTCACTGAACCCTCTTTCACTCAAGCGACTTCGCTAACGAAGAACAGAAACTCATGGAATTCCCGCGCCATTCGCGCGATGGGTGCGCGCGTACGTATGTACGTGTGTATGTGGGTGTGTGGTTGCGAACTGAACGACCCCGCGGTGCGCGTGTCGTGTGTGGGAAATGAATGAAGTCATTCTAACGACGAGCGTGCGGAGCGAGCGGAGACGATATTGAAGGTAAGAGAGGAGAATCCCGATAACTCACCGTATCTCGAAGAGAGGAGGAGAAATCGCGACGTTAAGGAACGTTAAAAGGGTGTGCGAAAGTGGCGATTAAACTCGCGACTTTACCTCGCCCTCCTGATAAAGACACGCGCGCAGGCACGCACTCGCGTATAATAAACGCGATCTCGACTCTAATTTCGGAAATAGTAATGTTTCATAGCTGCCGCGGTTCGACGATAAACTCGTCGAAACGAACAAATGCTCGACGAAGCGAAGGGAATACCCAATGGGAGTACTTAGCGTTACGAATGGTCTGTGAAATTTGCAGCTCCGTGCAATCACCATAGCCTGGAAAAGCGTTCGCATATTATATACATACACATATATATATATATATATATATATATATATNCTCGAACGCAAAATCGTGCACGTGACTATGAACGACCGACTATTAATTGCGCAATGGTGGAACTTTCGCTTGTGTGTATTCCGGCGAATCGCGAGAACAATCGCGGCTTGTTAACGCACAACCGCCATAGCGATAATGAAGTATTATAATGACACTCTATGCGCCCGAACGCTAACAAAAAGCCCCCCCGACAAACGCCCTCGCATTCGCGATGCATCGGTGATCGTAGTGTGTCTACGTTTCCGAGCGAGTATATCGATATAATTATGTTTTATAAAGTAATAAAGACTTTTAGTCACATAAATTTCTCATCCCCTCTTCAGATAACCATAGCAGCTTATTGTACTCTCTTCACAGACAATGTACAGACGGAGGAGTATAGTCCGTCTCATCACAGTGAGTACTAAGTAAACAACCTTAAAGCACTTAGCCGTTAAACCAAGGAATATAGTTGAGTAACAAGTTGTATCATCGTGCGCGTTACGATGTATCGTAACGAAATTATGCATGAAGAAACCGAACGCTCGAGCTAAGTTGTTCTGATAAACGCGATATGTCCTTGTGTGCGTAAACTAAGCGGCATTCCCACATCGATCGGTAATGACGCGATTTTTTAATGTTGTTATTGAATAGGTATTCGTCAAGTACAATGTTCTAAAACCGGTTTCCACTCTAGCATAAATAAAGTCACGTGTCAAGTCGTTTGATTTTCTGTGCAGCGTGATTTCATCCGACACGCGGTTCCGTCTATACGACACGATCTCGAGAGTACTATTCCGATAATTGACGGTCATTTGTTGATATGAGGAAGTGACAAAGATGAGTGCACCGCAACGACGACGACGACGTCGGAGAGAACGACCACGATGGCAATAATGACGACATGGAAATACGACGATCGTCTTATAGTGTTATAATTACAAGGCGGGTATTATGATTTCGGGGTAACCTCTGCCGCGGTGAAAGAAGTAGCCGCGATTACGAAGCATGGGGACCGGTAGGTGATAAGGGAAATCGGGCGAATCGTACCACGGATCGCTTAAAAGCTCGTTTATGCAAAATTAATGGTAATGTCCGGGGAAAGCGGACGACCGTATCTGGTAGCAGCATTTTTCGCTTAATCGCACCCCGACCGCGTCGCGAGATTGCTTCTCCACCACGATACAAGAATCGCTTTAGGGTACGGCGATCCTTCAGTCACCGAAGGCACGGCGATCGTTTCTCGATTCGTTATTGCGCGAAAAAACGCCCGTTCTTTCAGTATTTATGCCGTCGTTCGTTAAAGGGAATTTCATACGGGCATGACTATTCGAATTCGAGAAAATTCAATAACGAACGGGTCGAGCAAACTTTTACTTCACGCGTTTATCTTCTTATCGTATTTGCAATTTTATATGTTATCAATTCGTTATACTATATATTCGTTATATTACGCATAAGACTCTTTAACACTTGTAATAAAAACATTTCGGTTTCGAAAAGACTGGTATTAAACTTCCGAGATGATTGACACACTTAAACGCGTGCAACTAATTGCCGCGTCTAAACTAATCGTCTAATTCTCAGAGCGTGACAAGCATGCAATCTTCGTACCGTAACTCTAGAAAACACGTTTAATCGATGTAATAATACTCGCTTAATTAGTACCACTGTCGCATAATACGTATGATATCATCGTAGGTGATATCACCGAGCGTGTCGATGTTGTGCTGTAATTAAATAGACGAATAAAATAGACGAACAAACGTGGCACGTTTAAATTCATCGTATAATCCTCGAAAGAAAACGACGCCTGGCACTGTGCGCGTTGGCTTTGCGCGAAAAGAATTCAAAATGTAACGGTCCGTATTTAGTGCTAAATATACGGGAACGTGCGTGCGAACTAAAGTCTAATTTGGCAAACGACCGAATTTTTGCGTCAATCGCTCAAAAAACGTCGGTCCTCTCGCGCGGTGTGCTCGCATACATATGAGCAGGCGGGCGGGCTTGTGCGCCGGGAGAAAGTTACGGACGCGGAAAAAAAAAAGCTATACGAGAGATCGACGGTCCCGTTGTGCACGCCGCATAATGACTCGATTGTAAATCCATGCCCGCGCGTTGCATCATTCATGCGGCCCGAGGGCGAGAGAGCGCCATATTTGGCCCCGTCTCATCCGAACCTCTCTCCACAGGGAGGGCTATTTGTTCATTAATCTTATAACGCAACTTCCCCTCCTCTCCCCTAGGCTGCGAGCGCATGAATTACCAATGCCGGCTACAGCGAGCCGCTCTGCGCGTCCTTTATCTCGCATGCACGTGTACGCGCGCTCGACGCACGAAGAAAGATAAAACAACGTCCGTTTTGTGTAGATGTTGCGCCACCGTGCACGCGAAATGACGAAAAATTACGAGAAATCGAAGCGAGACAATTACCAAATTAAGATTGTCTGAAACATTTGTGAGTTAAAGGTGACACGAGTGAAAATGGGGGAACACGGGTCGTGAAAAGAGCAGTTCTCAAAGTATCGTGTTATTTTCCAATAACGGGGATTCTCCGACAATTGCCCGTTCCCCCAGTATTTTGATCTTCAACATCGCCGTAATTATATTTGAAATTACGTTTCTTCATTGAAACGAAATTCACTCTCGTAAAATTATTAGAAAAACGAGTTCACTCATTATTTAAATATTTATCTTCCTAAAGTTAGACGAAAGGTATTTTCGTTAATTGAATATATTATAGTCAGAATAAAAGAACTCTACGTTTGCGAAGGAATCCGTTATTGCTTTTGAGTACTACGTGCAGATTGCGAACAATGTGGTGACTGATGAATCCAGCCAGTTAACGGTACAGATATGCGACAAAGAGTCATTGTTGAGCATTAACCATTTACCGAAACATCAATAGCTAATTAAAAGCCATGTGTTGTCTGATGGCATAAACGTACATATTGTTTAGAAACGCGCGTTTATTGAGTTATCTAAATTTATTGTTAAATCTGTCATTTATAAACAGTATACCATATAGACCGTAAGTTTATAAACAAAGTAAAATGTATCGTCTTTACCGATACTATCATACACAGTAAAAAATTTTGCGTTAGAAACGGCCCATTGAAAGTTCGTTTAATATGGAAAGTATGTTAAAAAGTAGGTACAAAAATCTAATGTTAAATTAACACATTCATCTTATCAACATATATTTATGAATTTTTTAACACACATTCTCCATGTTAAAGTAACACAAAATTTCATTGAAATTTTTTAACATGTTTTTAACACAAAGTTTTTTTACGATATCAAAACTCAAAGACATCGTGACAAAAATTGTACGCTTAACTATTTATTAGCATGAGGAAGGTAACATGACGTTTAAGTGGTATGACTTTATTTTAATAGAACACGAAATATACTGTATAATACTGCGAGTCTGTCAATTCGCAAATTCTTGTTCTATAAGTGTAACCCGGTCACTCATAATTACTTCTTACAGTTATTTCAATTATTTCAATTATACGCTAAGGAACTAGGAGACGATCAAAGATTAGCTGAAATAATTATACCGTCGCATGTCAACTTCGCTCTCGCTCACAGGAAAACCGTATGAATCAACGAGTCACGCGCGTATATTACTGCACAAGCTATTACGCAGCACGCATATTTATGGATGGCGCAACAAACCATCTGAAAAGTTGCTCAACGAAGTGCTAACGTTCGTCGAGGATTTAGGGATTACAATTGTATAAAACTACCTCTCCATCTTCTCGGTTGTGGATCGACATGGATACATAGATGTGTACGATCGACATGAATACATAGAAATCCATCGGGTTTGATCGAGAGATGAAAGGATTTTCTCGAGGCGCGATATGCGACGCGCAGAATATAAATGGATTACTTCGAGATGCAAAAAGAGATGTATGAGATATTTTCCGCGACACATTGAGCGGGGAACTTTAATAAACATTATGTAAAGCGACTCAGGGACTTATCCTAGCGCAAACATCTTGCGATGCATGTGTTTTTTAGCTCGTTATCTACACGCAGCGGATTGCGAAAGTTGCTTCTCATGTCGCGCTATACTAAATTAAGCACCTTTGCTTTGTCTCTTATGATATAACACGCGAATTGGTTGATAAAGTCGCTTACGTCGCTTTAAAGCGACGTAAAGTTTACTTAACGCTCGCTTTCGTAAAAGCGCGCAAACACTGACCTATTTTAGCAGCGAGAGAAAGCAGCCGTTGCGACGCTTATCAAAAATTCTCTCAGAACCTCTACTCGGGATCAATTCTAGCAAAGGCGAAAGTTCCTCTTTTGTAAAAAAAAAAAAGTTGAGCGGTATGTAAATCTTCACTTTCTGCCGAAAAAGCATGCTTTATTGTGCTCATTTGCCTATTTAAACAGATCTCCGTAGTGAATTTCAGACACATGGGCCGCTTGCGAGATATTACGAAATAGTCTGTTGCGTCGCAGTAGAAGTCGACGCAAAAATAATGTGGCACCGTGATCGGTATGTATTACAGACTTATAATTATGATCTATTAGTAAACAAAACAATTAATATCACGCGACACATTTTGATGATAAGAAGTCATTTTAAACACAAGTGGTGAGAAGCTGGCGGACGACAACTGGCACATGTGTCAAGCACACGCGCTTGTTGCACGATACGCACGGTACAAGTACCTCGTCCTCAATCTAACAGCGCGTGTGACGAATGCAAACAAGGTGAGAATATCACGTATATAACGTCTCGCGTTTCCTGCGAGGAACCGTCGAAGAATATCGCGAGGTACGATGCGAAAGGAATATTCCGACGTCCGTGAGAGGGAGAGACATTCGCTTCGAAGCCTGGACTGATAAACTGTCATTTCACGCGAATACCAAATCGTCAGTAACGAGGTCTCGCGATCGATTCGACGTGCTATTGCGCACCGCAGTTTTCATCGAATCACCTCCCCGCACCACCGGTTAGCGCTCCACGTATCTGCCACGTGCGGCGGTCGAAATTTATCTCACGGAAACGGGAGCGGCGGCAGTGACGGCGGTGGCTCTAAAGAGCGGTGCGTTTGTACGCGTACGCACGTGTTCGTCGCAAGAGAAAGACTCGTACAGGTTGCGCCGGCACATTTCGCCGACAAGACTTTCTTCACCACAATGAAAAGTGTGCCGGGGGCAGGAGCGGTAAGGGGGAGAGAGAACGAGGGGTGGAAGCGAAAGGGGGCCCGACAAGGGCCCTTCACAATGGCGTAACGCGAAACGGTACGCGCCAGGCTGCTAAGTGCATTATGCCTCGGTGGCGAAGGCTGCAACGAGCGAATGGAGCCGCGCACAACAACGGCGGGCAGGCGTCGGCGGCAGTGCCGGTGAGAAGCGAGGGGCAACGTCGTGTTCCATAGACTCCGAGCGCTCGCCTTTTTCTTTTTTCCTTCCGCCCCCCCCCCCCCCNCCCCCCCCCGGCGCACAAGTGGAGTCAACGATTGCCGCGGGCCCATTCATGAAATTTATCGAGGTAATCGTTCGGTTACGCCGCGACGAAGAGACAGGCTGCGACAATGGCCGCGTCCGCGTACTACACGCGATACGTCTCGCCGTGTATCACGCGTGGCCCTCGAACACGATGATTCTCCTCTTCGAGAGAAAGAGAGAGAAAGATACTTCCACAACGATCCGCCGCTTAACTGGCTTTTCAGAGACACCTTCGACGAGCGCGTCTCTTAACTACGCTCGGAGGTTCTTTATCACGCTGTCAGTCGATAGCTTAACGACGACGGCCTTCGAGCTCGGCTACGAAGCTCTGATTGGGTTACCCGGACTGATATTTAGGACACGAGGAATTGGTGATAATTAAGGGGCTGGATATCGCATGACACGATTGAGGATGACGGTTCAGTGTTCGAAGACGCAGAGAAGTATGCAAATGGTCGCGTTTTTGTTATCAAGAATAAAGGGGCGATTTTATACATCCGCGGTATCGAAAGATATAGATGATACTAAATAGGTTCTATTCGCACTCAGACATGCTTGTATTTTAAGGTAATAGCAGCAACACGCGAGGCGAAGTCAGCGAACTTTCGATACTTTGGATCGATGAAAACCATATTGAATCTAACACAATGCATCTCGCGCACAGTTTCGCACGAACGGTTCGATCAATCGCGGATACCGCCGAGCCAACTTCCGAAATCCAAAATGGTTCGGTCGGAATATAAAAAGGGAACAGCTAGCGACGAATATACAGACGCCCGAAAACAAAACGGCCGCTGACAATCCGTCATGCCGCAACAATGATCCCGCGCGTGACAATCCCCGCATCCGGCAGCGGTCAAATTCGACGAAAAGCCAGGAGAGAGAACAAGAGAAAGGGAGAAAAAGAGAGAGAGAGAGAGAGAGGCAGGAGAACCGGATTATTCCACGGACGATCTACTGGATTTCGCAAACATCGAGGGCCTTATCCGTTATCCGTGGCCGCTCGTTGATCACGCTCGACGAACCGGTAAACCGCGCGAAACCACCGAGCGACGCAGTTTCTCGGTACAAAGTTTTTTCGCATGCGATGCTGCATGAATTGCAACAAAAGAATGGAAATACTAAAAAAAGGAAAGATCGGTATAAAAAAAAATTAGTTTTCCACCATCGATATCTTTTTCGAAATATCGAAAATAAGAGATTGATTTTCGGAAGACTAAATGATACGTTTATTTTATATTTCTGGAAATATTTTCAGAACACGGAATTAAGCAGAGATGATTGATTTTCAATTCGAAATAGCACTAGACGCGACTTCAGACACGATAATCCATACTTAGCACCGGTCGAAATTTAATCAGGAACTAATACTTAACGCAAGCTATAAACGACGCGATTAGTTTTTTGACTATCGAAAATATTCAACGTCCTGCGGTATGGGCGAAAAAAACCATCCGTGATATCCACAAGGATGAAATGCATGAGTGTTTCGAATACGCGCGATTCACACCGCGTTGGAATTCGATTCGCAGGAGAGTCGGCGCGCCGCCGATCCGTCGACGAGCGAATTGATCGCGCGGCGATCGATGATGTCCGCGAGAACAGACGAGTCGACGCGGGTTGCACGAGGCGCGACAACAAATAAGCCGATTGCGTTCTCATGCGGAAAGCACACGCAGAGAGCGCGTACGTACGTACGTACGTAGGTAGGTAGATAGGTAGGTGCGCGTCGCGCAGCATGCGCTGCATTCGCAAACTCGGCGTTGCGCCACGACGACACGCGCACGATAGTCGCATTGTAGAGAGAGTTCAATGCGCTTCGGTGACTATGGCGGAAGAGGCGAGGGGCCGAGGTTCGAGGATAGGGGAAACTGAGGGAGAGAGTGGGTGGCAAAGAGGGAGGGTAGGGAGGGAGGGGGAATACAACGATGCAGCGCGTATGAATATGCACGATAAACGGGACAGAGTGTCGCTCGAAAGAGAGTGAAACAATTCCGCGCGCCGGAACTGCGTTCCTTTGTACGGCACGGGAATCGTCAAAGGGACAGTGGAGATTAATAAAAAAGGGATAAAAAATGGAAAAGGAGCGTGCACACACACGCACACACGCGACACAGTGCGCATGGTGATCGAGGGATCGTCCACCAGTCGGTCGGCATAATCGATACTCGTTTATGCAGATGTGAGTTTCCGGCTGTCCTACAGATGTGCGCTTCGGTGCCGGCGCGACCTAAATATCGCGCATCGATATTCTATTCTTCGTCTATTCTTTGTCTATTCTCACGTGTATCGTCTGTAATTACGTTCTTTCCTCCTTCTCGAATGATAGGCTAAAGACTGCTGGCCGCCTTATCGCGCAGGTTATCGCCATTTATATTCGTCGCGCCCGCCGCGATCTTTTACGGCTCGCATTGCCAGCCGAGTCCCGCATGACTCAACGGCTATAAAGTTGTACGATCGTTCGCGTTATGATATTGTTATCGCGTTGAACTCTTAAATACCGGCCCGATCGGCGATCACAAGGATTCAAACTTTCTCCGTTCGTTCGACGAGCCTGGAATACTTAACGCGTCGTCGTTTGTTACTTCAAGCAAGTTAAATTGTGCACGTCGCACATTTCAACAGGGAGAGACAATAATTAACGACGCGTTATTAGAACGCGCGAATGGCGTTCGAATCAATCGTAAAATGTTCGACTTGATTCCGATATTGTAATTAGGAAACGTTCTAAACTAGTTGCGTGATGTTCGTGTGTATCGTAAATAATAATAATACTCCATTTTACTTCTCATCTCTATGTATTTATTATCTCTCGGTCCACGTACGGCTGCTCTAACACTTCCTCTGCTTTATCGTCCTTATCACGAGGACATTTTCGACGGAGACGCGCGTGTGAGCGTTCATCGGCAGAGAGGTCAGCCACCATCCGAACACCGCGGCCTTCGTCACCCGACACCCCGACTGCATTCCCCGTCCCCTATTTCCGTCTGCTCCGCTGACTTCGCGACACCCACCTTACTATCTATCGCTCCACCACCTCCGATATTACTTCGGCGTTGCATCTCTACGGGAGGAAGAGGAAAGGGGGCAGAGGAGCATGCACACGCGAAGGCGTCGGAGTCGCGTTATATACGATTACGCGGGAGAACACGACAAGCCGAGGCGCGGAGGACAGAAAGTCGATACTCCGGGAGAAGGATACGCGTCTCGGCGGTCCGTCCTCATGGATCGACCGATATATCGACGCTCTCGCGCCAGTCGCACCGGAGAGCGACGACCTAAACTCGCCGATCGCGTTGCTGCCTCGGGGGAGTTAATGGGCCGACCGCGATCGGTGGTACGCGAGCGAGATTAATTATCGGCTGAGAGCGGAAGAGAGAGAAAGAGAGTAAGCGAGAGGAGAGGCATTTTGGAACCTCGGTGGTTTATAGAATTTTAGCTGCTATATATAGAAGCGGAGAGAGGGATCCTTCGATAAACGAGAAACGCGAAACATAATTAAGCAGGGATCACGAGAATTATGTAGCGCGCGTTTCGCACGTGAGAAATGTCTTTGCATTCACTGAGTCGCTACGATCTGAGCTAAAGTGTGTTATGAATTTCAGAGACACTTCACATTAAACGGTGATTATTAAAGAAGACATATAATCAATCTTTTAATAATAGCAGTCAGATATCAAGCATTGCCCTCGTGTGCTTTAAGGATAATTTTAATCTCAAGAAATACCGTAAGTTAACGGAAATTCACTGCAAATCCAAGTGTATTATTTTTACACGCATAAACATCTAATAATGACATATTTGACTGAAACTCTTTTTACATGTTTCTTGCCATTTTAAATTACGTCATTTAAGACGTTTGATCGTTTTAAATTATAAGTTAACACGTCCAATCATGTTAAAAGACATGATTTTCAACGGCAAGAAATGTGAGAAAAGCCTTAGCTAAAATAGCACGTTTGGATTTACGATGGATTGTATATCTATATTGTGCATCTATTAAATTTTAACTTGTACAATCGTGTTGGAAATTACAGTAAATGTTTCTCGGAATTGCTCGAATCGACCGTCCGTAACGGAAAGTCTGAATCAAACAAAGCGTATTCGCAATTGGTACTGTAAGCGGTTGTGTTCCGAAACAGTGTATTTCTTGTGAAGAATCTTCCTCTCCTTCTCTCTCTAATTCTGAAACGGAAGTATAAAGCAACATTTGATCCGATTTAACGTTAATTATGGATACTGTTTACAGCGAAATGCTCATTAATAAGTAGGTAGTGCTTTAGAATGTGGTACATATATGCGTTAGGTGTTTCAGTGCTCACACATGCATAAATAGATTTATGCTAATCAAAATATGCAAACTAATTATAAATCCATTTTCGCCATTACTATGATAATCATGGTAATAATAGCGATGATGGTTAGCGACAACTTCTTACGTTCGAATTCCGTACAACGTGTACGAAATGCCGCTGAGGAACGCGAATAGCACGTTCATGGAAATATCACGTGAGCAAATCAATGAATAATCATTACCAAATAAATCGTCGGAAAAAGCTTATCGAGCGATTTCATCCAAGACGTTCGACATATAATATAGTGGCACATTTCGCTTCGACGCTTCTCTCGTCATTAAATATATCACACTCTTATTTTTCAGTCGATACTCTCAGTGAAGTATTTGGTATCGGAACGTGATCGTATTACTCTGCTTTTCTATCCTTTTCTATTTACATAGATTCAGGTCACACATGCCGAACAATTCGATCAAGAGAAGTCAAATAAAGGAATACCCAAGTGTAAATCATAGATATTTACGAATACCAGCACCATACCGTGTTCACAGATGAGCCCGCGTGTTCCACGCGCGACATAACGTCCAAACAAACGACGTGTGAAAGATAGCTCGTAGTCATCATAGCCGTGATGGCGTTTTCGACGCGACAACACCTGTGTCATCGATCAGCCATGTCGGCTCAATTGTCCCAAATCGTTACCAAGACCGATCTGATCGATGCCGATCTCATCACCGTCTTGCGATGTCAAATAATCGTCATTAACATTCCATTTGCATGCTACTAGCCGCGACAAAAAGAGTAAACGACGAAACGGTAGCCTCATTAGTGTCATTGAAATATGACGAGTCATTGTGTGCGGGAAAAGTCGGGATGATCGCTCGCGGCAAAAAGTCCATGGCCACGCGCGCGCTCGTTCCATTTTTCTCGCGTGCGCATTACTCGGCCGTCTGCAGCCGATTCAACCTTTCGTGGAATTAGCGACGGAAATAGCAACACCCTCGAATTCAGACTGGAGAACCGATCAATGAACGCTTTCTCCTCGCCTCGGCTTCTCATTGCCGTGCTATTTTTGCGAGACAGGCGTAACGGCCGCGGGCATGCACGTCATTGAATACAATTGGCTACATTGTCATAGGGAGCACGCGGGCCACACGATGTCACGCTGGTGCATAACTGTGTCATCGATTAAATCGTCTTCGACGGATCTTCAGAAAGATCTCCACGAGCTCGTGCACGCATACACACACACACACACACATACAGTGTATAAAAATACGATGTGACTTGTGCCGATGTGTATACGTTATCGATCAACGGTTTATGTACACGCACATCGTGATCGAATGGTAACCGAAAAAACAAGGATTAGTGCTTTACATTTCGTGACGTTTAACGACTAACCACTTGTATTCGCAGAAAATTTCACGGGAGTTTATACCGAGATTGCTGTGAAGAAATTTGCATTTCCTTCGTTTGTTAATTAACTGCAACTAAAACAAGAGAAAACATTAGAATGCAACTGCTGCACGTGCAAGATTACGTAGCTGCGTGCAACAGTTGACCATAATGGAAACCATGCAAAGAACGCGAATTGCAGTAGGATGGTGAATTTCACGAACACTTTACTGTGGCGAAATGTAACGGTAAGATGAAAAACCGCAAATAGAACCTCTGAATATTTCAAAGAAGTTCACATTACGTACATTTTTGAAAACAGTGTCAAACAATTTAACTACGGCCTGTGTATGAAATGTATCTTTAAAAGTGAGACGTCGGATAATATTGGAAGATTTTTAAGAAATATTATTTACAGAATAACGTATAGACTGTATTTGACTGTATAAAATCGCTCGTCAATTCGGTACGTAAGACTCGCACCATGAAGCATTCGTGTATTCGTCCAAAATACCAAACTTTCATTCATTTACCATTCGATCACGACGGCACGTTGGTTTCTTCTCAACGAGAAGGATAACGTTGCTCCGATGGTCGACCGATAACGTAAGCGCTCGTAAGGCAAGTCCACGAGAGGGTCTTGCGGTAGAACGTGCTTCACGTCGCTTTACGTTCCCCGGATCGCGTGCATCAAATTAAATCCGCGTGGCGTGTAAGAAGCAGATCGGCGGGCGTCGCAACGCCGCGCGTTGCGAGGCAGCGTCGGGATTTCGCCGCAGGACTTTACGATTTCTCTGTATTACGAACTCGACTCGTTCCTTCGTGCCAGTCTCACGCAAAGTCCTGAGCTCTCAGCGAACGTAATATAATCGAGGATTACTACGAGAGAGCGGCGCACCACCACCACGATCACTACCAGTACGGCGCACTCGTTTGCATCTCAAACGCGTCGCGCACGAGGCTGCTTCTTCTTGCGGAAACGAGTATCGATCGGGAACGATCGAGAGAGAGAGAGAAAGGGAGAGAGGGCTTATATAAATCGGCCCGAATTATTCGCGTCGTAAGGACGGGCGCGAGGTGGTATCTCACGAGATCGAATCGATGGAATAATTTGACATCAGCGAACGACTGACGGCGCCGCCTTGATAAACGAAATTTATCGCGACCAGGTGACCCGCCACGGCTTGACTATCTCGCCGCGAATGGATAATTTAGCCAGCTGATAACGCCAGGTAACGAGATTACCGCGCCGAGACCGCATCGGGTCGGAGATCACGTTTGCTAGAAACCAACGTCGAACTGCGTGCCGATGTTCACTGGAGCGTAACGTGCGTGACGATCTTACACGAGGAAATAAAAGAACATAACGGCAAGCTGGCTTTTCGGTAACGGCAAATAACTGTATTTACGGAGCTACCTGGAGAATAGCGTTGTTATGTGTACGTATTGCGTGACGAGCCACGAATTGCAACAGTAAACCGGATATCGGATGAGTGTAAACGAATGGAGGGAAAAGTCGGAAATTTCGCGTACGAACGCTCCCGCGAAAATGTTCAATACGCGTAAAACGCGCTTCGGGGAATAACGGGTTTACCCGGGCCAAATTTCGTATATTACGGCCACAAGGACTGACCGGTCGCATTTTCCGTGCTAATTAAAATAGCACGTAATTGAAAAATTTCAGATAACGTACATGCCGGGTTAAACGCTCGGCCCCGCGTAATTCCATCGGTTTTACGTCAAGCGCTGTAATACGAGAGTAAATCGAATTATTCGCAGCGCATTGTTTTATTCGAGCGAAATGAAATGATAAATCGATTGTAAGACATCGCTGGAATATTTATTAAATACGAATTAAATTATCGCCTCCGTGCGTCCGCGATGTGAAAATGTTTACCGAAAACAGATTCTCGTGCGAACGATATCCGGGTCATAAATTATTCCCGGGCACTGTAATACTAATTTAAATCGATCCGATGGAACGTGATAAAGCTGTCGGCCGCGCGATTCAAGCGATTTCGGCAAGTAGGAGAGAACTAACATGGAAAACGAGATAACAAAAGTAGCCACGCGCCTCATCTGCCATAAGTGTTCGTCGTCTACCTATCTACTTCTCCCGACTCGGAAACAACTACTCGGCGTCCGCCATCTGCTTTCGCGCATGTCCCGTCTATTTCCTTGTTCACCGAGAAAGTGTTTCTACCTACCTGCGAAGTCCTATCGCGAGACACCGGAAAGCCGCTGGCCAACAACTTCGAATAATAAATGGATTTATCTAAATAAATAAATTCCTCGTGATATAAAACCCCGGACGAAAATTCAACCGGTCCCTTCTAACGCTCCCCTGATACCCTGCTTTATTTATCCGTTCTTACTTCGTCCTTGTCTAATATACCGCCCTTCCGATTCGCCGCTCTCTGCGCCGGTGACCTCTGACCTCACGTTTAAGAAGGGGCCTCGTGCCGCGTGGAATATTCACGTCCGAAACTTTTGCACCTAGACACGAGTGGCCTAAAAAATACATTCGTCGCAGACAGATGGGGTAGCGAGAAAGTGAGAAGGAAACCGGGTCACAGTTGCGAAAACGGCGGATTAACCTTTCGCCGAGCATCGAATCGGCCCCGGTGAACACAGGACACGCCGCGCGCTGGCTCTAAATTTAAGAATTGGATCGCGCGATTAATCCTCGGCGGCTGACAATAAAAGCGGGAATGTCGCTCTCTGCGACAGTGACGTGCGTTGCCGCTAATGTAACCACGAAGCGACATGACATTTCAAGAACGTCAGTCGGCTGAATTATTTCTATCTACGTGAGTCGATTTCCTCCTCCTAACCCGGTTATATCTTTTAATCTCGGATAAATATGTACTTCGGGCGCATGGTTTATCTATACACCGATGTCGATGTACCTTACGATCAATATTAGCCAGTGAATGTTTACGTCACGCTGGCTACAAATGCCGCTCGAACGGGGAAATGAAGGAAAATGGCAGAAAAATCGTTCCATCGGACGTGTATCCTCAGACTAGATAAAATCATTCGACGGACGGTATTTCGCAATATAATTGCCGCGAAGAATGTAATATTCTATCGAAGCTCATAGCGCTAACACACTAGAGTGTTAATTATAGCGATGTATTTTGCTGCAAGCGGGCATATTACCGCGCCGGGATATTTCAACGGCGGGCTGCTGACTGCGTTGTTGAAAACGCTGTAAACGTTGAAGTTCGTGCCCGGGGCTACCGCGCGGTAAACAAAGCTGCACGTTGTAATTGGAATTGCAACGATCGCCGGTCGGGGGGTCGTTTTAATATGATTCGACGTTCGATCGTCCGTAATTATTCTGCGTACTGCGCGTAATTTGTATCGCGCACGGGTACCTCCGATGAAACATTCGATACTCAAACCCAATTTTTAATAAAACGACGCGTGTGCCACCGGTGATGGTGAAACCGTTATATGGTTTCTTCACAATTACATTGATTCGAGTTCAAGCTCCAACTAATTATTTTCGCGACGATCTCCGCGATCAATGTAAAAACGGCACGCAGATTTATCTGACATTTATATGTAGGAAAAAAAGAAACTATTTACCATATGTTTATCTAAAATCTTTCCGAAGCGATGAAACGAAATCGGAACGCACTTGTGGGTCTCGAACGAGGTTTCGAACGAAGGGGAAAACATACCGAGCGAATGTGCATTCATATTTTCATACAGTCAAGCGACTTACGACGGCCGCCACAATTTTTCCCCAGTTTTTCCCCCTCTACCACCGCGCGTGCGCGTTCGTCAGAATAAAATTCTCGTCACATGGCCGCGCGACGTTTTCCGTCCGATTCTGGTCGCTCTCTCTCACGAGGCACCGACAATTTACTGCCGTAATGCGACCCCGCGTAATATCACAGTGGCGTAAAAACTCGGCGCTTTTCCAGAACGCAGAAGCGTCTCGCGACAAAGCTCAACGAGAGAAAAAAGGGGGAGAAGGACAAGAAACTTTGGCGAGACGGCTTCCCGCCTGTTCTCTCCTCGGTCTGCCGCTGGGACCGTACCGCTAAATCGAAAACGGCGACATCCCGAACATCACGAGGGGGTGCGGAAGGGAGTACGAAGTTTGCGCGCGGCGCGCGCTCCTCGAGTCTCTCGCTACCTGTATTTGCCGATAGCGACGTAGGGCAAAATTTCAAGGCGCGTTAAGGAGGGCGTTAAGATATTAAATCCGAGAGCTACGTCGGCTTCGGGTTCCCAACTAATTATGGAGTTGAGTGCAACCCCTTAAACCCCACCTCCTTCATGTCATCCCGAGCGCGCTGCTCCAACGCGGACCACCGCCACCCATCGGAGCGACCTCCCCTCGCCCCTCCGGCCTGACCCGCAATTGATTTAAGACTTCACCGGCAGCTGTGCGGATGCAAAATTGGACGGGAAATTTGCCTCGCCTACCTTAGCGCTAGTGCAGTCAGTTTGTCAATGGTGCGAAAGGTGCAAGCGAGAATATAGGAAATCCGACCGGTCGGGATGTGCGAACGAATCTATCGATACGTTGACCTTTCATCCATGCAGGAAGAACAATACGTTCCGGTTGACTTACCTGAAACAAGAAAGACGAAACGAAATTTGTAAAGAGTGGTTAGTGAAAGAAGAATAAGTATATATTCTATCTAGTCACTTTGGTTAATTAAAAACATCAATCTCACTGTACGCGAGTATAAGTATAGTAGAGGAAAAATCAAGGCTCCGCAGAGCTTATGCATTACTATATGTCCATTTAAATGGAAAATAGAGGAATATTTCGAATGCGCAATGAGATATTACGTAAAATAGAGCAAATCCGCGATAATTTTAAACAAAGGTGATGAAACAGTATATCGTATCGACTAGCACCACAGACCGGAGAAATGATATCGCGAGAGGCTTAATTATACACATGACGACATGACGGCATTGAGTGCGCTGTGTCTTGCATGTGAGCAGCGTGTATGCATCAAGTGCATCCGCGAGTTTATCTTTCGCTGCGGTAGCGATGGTCGGTCGCTGAGAGTAATTTATAGCAATATCGTGAGGATAATGAGAGCACGACAAGACAGGCGAGCTGGCGTCGGCTCGTGACGATTTATAAGGTATTACGTCCTAATGACCGGTTTAGGTAAATGACCCGAATTCCTTAGTAAATCTCCAACGGGATGGACCGAACGGAGGTCCTCGGGTTAACTTCCGCTCGGTCGCTCCAATTATCCGACGCGTTCTAATGATCTAAACGATCGCGCAACCACGACGGAACGTGTCGCTGCGCGTTAGCGTAGGTCAGCGATGGTAGATGGTTCGAGTCGACGAGCTCTCTCGTCGCTGTTTGCGCCGGAAAAAAGGGAAGCGTGAAACGAGCGATCGTAATTTCTGAAAAGCTTTCCCTGATAATGGGATTCTCAGGACCTAATAAAGCTTTTCATCCCCTTCCTCGACCCTCTCCTGTCTCTTCGCTGCCGTTCTCTCCGGCGTGTCTTCCGCTGGTCTTTTAAAAACACAATCCTTATGAAATTCAACGATGGACGTCGGTTTCAACACTTATTTCAAGGTTTCGTCGTAAACGTTGATCGGTCGATCGGATGAGCGAGGAAAAATGCAATAAATAAATGATCGAGTCGGAGCAAATCATTGCGTAAAATCAATATATATATTTTCAATATCTCGATATCTTATCAGCGACAGAACGTAATCTAACATGCAATGTCATAACGATAAAGTGAAACAATGTACTCACCAAGTCCGATTTATGTCACTACCACATATTCATTAATAATTATTTAAGTGATACGATGCTATATTGAAGCTGTTGGTCAATGAGAAGGTCTTTCTAAATAACGTAAACAGTATGAAATTTACTCAACTATCTAAATAAAACATATATACATATATATATATATATATAAACATTTTATTACTAGAGTATTTAAGTCGTTCTTCGGAAGTTGAGAAGAATAAAAAAGACGATTACGTGAAAGATTACAAAGTTCGCCCGCGGAATGTAATTCCCAGATAGGCACGGTGCAGTATGCAAGCTATAAATATTAATCCTATAATTGGCCTAGAAAGTGATTTACGCGGCTCATAAAAGTACCCCGTTGTTATTTATACCGTAGTATGTACGTCTCACGGTATCCGCATGCGTGGGCCACCCTCGTCGTCGAAGCCACCCCGGAAGATCATTTTTTCTGTAAACACAACACTGTGCATGCAGAAACGGAAAAAGGGGCCGCTGAGGGTCGGGTAATTGCCTACTTGTTGTATTAAAAGTGGCAAAATTCGTTGCGTCATTCATAACAATAACAAAAGGAGAATATTTAAGAGAAATCGCACTTCAGTGGATTCCTGAGTGAATATACTTTCCTAAACGTACACGTAGCGAAGTAGAACGTATAGATATATATTTCACAAGTCAGAAACTTTTATTGTATATCCAGGATGTACAAAGTGTATTTAAGATAAGTTAACACCTAACGGCTAGAGCGAAGTACGTTAGCGCATTATCATCGGCGTGGCTGTTACATATTGCGCCAAGATACGCCTCTAAGCCAAGTACGTCAGAGTGCGGCGGAACGTGCTAAAGTCCGCCAAATTACGATACAGTGCGCTAAAGTAACCGTAGTACCAGTACCCCCGACCGAAGTAAACGAGATTAAGGCTGCCAAAGTACGCTAGAGAGCTTTATCGGAGTAGGTCAAACTACTCCGAATTGACCTCTGCTCCGGCTGGCTCATTCTGACGAAGTATTTGCGCGCAACTATATTATTCTAACGGTCATTCGATTATCGGGCAGCGAAAAGGAACGTCGTTGATTTCGCTCGATCGTGGCGACGTTTCTCCGTGAGTCTTCCCTTCAACGTAGTCTCGTCGTTCGCGTATATTAAAGGGCCTTGTTAGAGCGCGGGTTCGACGGCGAAAATACCACGACATCGATCACCGACAACGACCGAAACTTCATAAGCCGACTTCATTATTCAACCCGTCGGGATTGCGAGGCCCGGAGCGTCGATCGGCGGGCGAAAGCTTGTACAAATATTTAGCCGGCGATCGACGACTACGACGACGGCGGTGCTCGTCTATAAAATGTGGCGCGCCGTAATGCCGCGCGGCTTCGGGGCCATTTGTAAAATGTCCTTCGCCGATTCCGCAATTTTAAGAGACGTATCGGTCTCGTTTACCGTGCGCGCTGTATTTTACGACTGCTCCCACTACCGGCGCAAAGTGCTCCTCGCCGCGGCAGACATATTTCATGCAGATGTTGCCCGAAAGTAATCGAGGTAACTCGATACGGACTTCACCCTTAAACGAAAGAACTTTTCGAGACGCAGTAACGATCTTTCTTAGAAATCGTTTCGTACCCCTCGTCGCCGTTTTCTCAACAACACACAGGCGAAACGTTCGATCGTTTGCACCGGTCCGCTCGGCCGTTAGGGTTTCTCGAGGAATACCAATGATCCAAGAAAATTACAAGGGAGAGTGAAACAAGGGACCGCGGCTTAGCTGTATATCCGAGTTTTATGGTATTTCTGGACAACATATACGGCCTCAACGAGAACGAAAGAGATTGGCCGTCTAGCAAAAGTTTTATAATACGTCGGAAACAATTGTCTCTGACTTACGACAACGATTGTCACTCGACTCTATTGCGTGGAGAACGTTAATAAACGCGAACTGCTGCGTAAAGTCTGACATCGCGGACATCAGAAACGTCGAATTACGCCGGTCCGAGGATGTTAATTAATTCGGTATCGGTGAATAAAGAATCCCAAGATCAACAAAGGCAATTTACTGTGATGTCGGTATAATTCCATGGCTAATTAGATTTCACAACAGATCTATTCAATAGCCGCTCAGATGACGGTTTATCGTCGTTTTCGCAATTTATCATCTCGCAGGCTCGTTTCCTCGCCACTTTATCCGTCGATCCTAATCCAAGATTCGGTCGCGTGCGCATAAATACCGGCCCCGGCATGCGCTCGCGCGCACGCTTCTTCGTGTGTACGGCGTATCACGTGCACGCGTGCACGCGTTCGTGCTTACTGCAACGAAATCGATACGAGTTCTTTCGACGTTCCTTCGAGACGGCAGAGCCCAGGAAAGCGCAAGAGTGTTCCAACCAGAGAACGACGCGACGCCGCGAAAATGACTCTCGTCCGCGAGTTCGATTAATCGTAACAACCGACGAGTAAACGACGAATCGTCATAACGGATTATTTTCTTCCTGACGACAGTTAAATTTGTTTCCCTTAATTTTTGAGCCCGCCGTGAAAATTAACGAAACTTTTTCACAGCGCGAGTGATGGTAACATGCTGCGTAATCTCCCATCTCGCCCCGTGGAAACATTTATCGCCAATTTGCCGTTCGGAAGCAACGCGGAAAAATGCACGTTCCAACGTTTAGTTAATTACCCTGCTGCGTTCTTTACCAGCGAGCATAACGTCGCGGTATCGTGATTTACCGACGTCGTTCTTACATCCAGGCCGTTAAAGTTACACGGTCGCGATAGGACCGACGTATGCTGCGCGCGCTTACGGCGCGGCGTAAATCAATGACACGATGCGGGAAATATTAATGACTCGGGATACAAAGTCCTCTCTCTTTCTCTCTTTTTGGCGTGCGCGCGCGCGACCACCGCAGATACTGGATAATCTGCACTCTTTTTGTTTTCCTCTTTCTGTTTTCCTTTACGCGAAGTATCGCGCTCCAAGTCGTACACACCACGCCTCGTCAATGAATCATCCTGTACGAGAAATTAGCGCGAGCCTCAATCTCGGATCGTCTCTGAATGGCTCTCGAAAGTTCGTAAACCTTCGATCGTTATTCAGCTTATAAATATACGCTTTCGAGAAACGCTTCGGGCATGAATGACACGCGCGGAATTTACATCGAACCGGTCCCCCCTGGTGCGCGCACGCTCGCAAACTGAAACTATTTTCGAGCGGAGTAAACGGATTACCGTTGTTTAGAAAATCAATAATTAAGATCCTGAGCGAATGATAATATCAACTTTAAAATGTAGCTATGTTAGAGGTTTATTCGTGTAATAAGCATTGATAACTTTAGCGATAAACACGCGAGATTGTAAGATGCATTTCAGCCTTTAACTCCCGTTTTTTTATTGCGCAACAATATTTATAAGCATGTAAAAAACGATCGTAAAAAAACGTTGACTGTTATTATGCGTTGTTATTATGCAACCGGGATAAAATACAAAAATAAAATACATGCTCCTTTTTGAGCAAGCCTCCCCAATTACGCGGAAAAAGGGTAAATAAAAAGCTTCTATCATGGGACAACTTCTTGCTATATGTCTTGCTGCGCAAATGATTACGCTGTGATAATTGCTCTTTTCTCACGACTACATAAATAACCGCGTCAAAAGCAATGAGCATAAAAAAGGCTCATGTGCACGGTCGTTGCGGAATACAAAGCAGAGGTCGATTAAATTATCGCTGCGAAACGACTCGTGCCGGCGACGAGGCGATTATACGAACCCGTATAATTAGCCCTATCGACGAAGGAAGCGCATTCCTGTGGTATGACACACTCTCATTGAGCGAGAAAAACATAGACGTTTTGTTCTAGGCGCGTGTTGCGCCACCCAGGAGCATCTGTATAATTGCAGATAGAGTGAAAGAAACGCGTAGTATGGAGATCGCAGCTGCGCTCCGATACTATAAAATACAGATGTTTCGACTTGCACATCTCGCCATCAATATTCTTCTTTTTACCGATATTTAAAAATATAAGTAAATAATCATGCACAAATGCATAATCAAATAAAAGGGCCAGACGAACGAACGTTAAAAATTTGAATCGCAGGTATCAGCACGTAAGTGATGAAAAACAAATTCCAAACTCGACCGCAGATGGAAAAACCGAACATTTCGGTTCACTGGCTCTTTTCAGTCACACAAGTGAAGTGACGAAATGCGATTATCGCAACGGAACAATCGCAAGTAGTCGCGCATAGATCAACGCCAGTCGTGCGAATGTAACGTTTGTACACAATAAATGTATTCACCTGTCAATATACAGCCGCTGCTGTTCCACCGCTCCTTTCCTCCTTCCAGCTCCCGACCGCTGCTGACTGTTCCTTTTTAGTCATCCGCGCACGTGGACACTCGCAATCGCGTACACCAAGTGATCCGTCACGACGATCACCCGTTATTACACACGTCACTCCGGGTCACTATTTAGTTGCACACGTCGACGTAATATGCCGACTAGCGAGAGACGAATGAATAACACGAGACACGCGTTAATAAACAGCACGTTTCGCTGTTTACGAATTGAGATACGCGAGCCAATTAATCTGCCACGACAGCCGTCGGTTATTCCGTGGCAAGAACTGAACCCGGGTACAGGTGAGATTTGGATACAATCGGTGCGCGATAGCAATATTTAGCGTTCGCTCGCGTCTGTGACGAGGCGCGAAGATAGATGTAAGGTTAGTTTTCTCGTACATGCGTCGTAAATAAAATCATAGACATATAAGATAGGCAAGATAGATGCGTGCCGTACAACATACCCAATGGCTCTCGGATTTTATGGGAGTGAGTAACGCGAGAAACAAACGGTGATTTAGTTAGTAGGCATATTCGCCACTTCCGGCGCCAGCGCATGCGCCCGGCGCATTCTTTCGACCGTTGAGAAATGCATAGCGTCGCGGACAAACATGGCGGATACGGCTAACGGTTACCTGCGAGCAGTTCGGGCGAGCTCATTCGCGTTGAGCTCGATGAATTCGTCGAGGCGACTCTTCGACGACCCCCACAGTTACGATCACACTTAAGACGCTCAGACTTACGATGTGCGTCCCACGAGCGAGATATCCGTATAGTTAAACCGATTACGTTTGGGCGTCATAACGATCCGACGCAACGCGATACTGTGTGCACAGATCGCGGATGTTAGAATATGCACTCGATCGCACTCATGCGGACTAATTGACACAGTGATCGTTAGATCGGCACTCCCGGCACTCCCGATACTCGCTCGCGCGCGAGATGTGTACTTTAGATGTACGAACAACGGACGAAATACGGAGCAGACGCGATCAGCCGCAACCCGACGCGAAGCGACCGGAGACGACTGAAGTTGCTCGCGCATAGCAATGCTAGTGACGCTCAATCTGCTGCTACGTTCAACACGGAGCACGTTAAGGGACCCGATTGTTACACACGTTTGGAATTACGTTGGATTTTGAAATATTCAATGGTCTGATTCACGAAGCACCGGTTGTTTATCGAATAGTCTGTCTTGCCGAACGCAACTACTCAGGTAATCACTTTTTCGTGCACTTTCTCACTCTCGTTCGTGTAAATGCATGTGAACGAATTTTTCGTGTAAGCAAATTTTAATGAAATTATAGCAAATATGTGAAAATTCGTGTGATGTCCTTTTGAAACAATTGCCAAATCGGCAACGCGAGAAACGTGATACGATCGTAATATGACTCACGGGAAATATAGGACTACCGCGATATTGGAGAATGTGCGCGAGATTACGTTCGTAGTATCGACCGTCTTAACCTCCTACGTAACACAGCTGAGCCATGCTTTTTCGTTTCGATCCTTCGAAACGTTATGTAAACAATACCGAACGATTGAGGCAATGACCTTCGACTGATTTTTTCGAACGTTCGAAATCTTATTGGCTTACGATTACGTATTACTCATGTTAGATTATTCGTCACGTTCATAAACACAACTAATTACGCGAAATGCTAATTACACCGACTGTATCGTTGTACTTTTTCACTTGCGAAGATAGAACTGCATAATAACGAAACGATAAATCGTACACGTTTTCTTGGAAGACGCACTTCGTTGCGACGGATGTATTGATTCCAACACTTGCGACAATGTTGACGACTGTTGTGTTCTTCGAAGAAACAAGTTATTAAATGTAATTTCTTGTGACCGAGTTTTTTGTAAAGGTATATCCTCAAATCGCGTAAGAGAAAAAAAAATGAGAAAAATTTTCCTTGAAAGTGAAAAGAAATGAAATGTTTGTAAATAAGTGTGAAGTGAAAAAAGTGAATCCTTCTCATGCCTGTCAATGTAATTTCCGAAAATATTTCCCACTATGCATATCTTTATTCGCGATGGTGTCGATGTCACGCCGAAAATTCTCAAGTACACAGAATATTTGCACTTCTCTCAAGACGATTAGCTCCGATAAATACCTCGATTTTATCTTACGTATTACGTCCTGCACGAACATCTGTCGATGCTGCATAACAATGAGAAAAACATCGGTCGCGATCGTGGAAAACCACTTTTATGCGAGTTTTACGTAATCCATCGCGCGCACTGTTGGTGGATGCGCCAGCTAGATGTTTACATCGAGCGATGCGTAACGGCGAAACATATGGCGCACGCACGCCCACGCGCACTCATCTCGAACCGAGGCGTACAAATAGGGATGCACGATGATGCGTCGATCAACGCCGCGCTGTTTTCCCATGCTGTAATCCTGTTAATCGCATCGCAGAATTTTCCGTGAAACGTTGTTTTTCAAGGATTCCAATAGTGTTTCTCAAAACAACCTACACGAATAATCGCAATTGTAATATCCGATATCTCATAAATCTCGTTTTTTTTCCCCCCTCAAGAGTCATATTTCTTCTTTCGGGAAGTTGAATATCTTTTTCTCTTTTTTCAAATTAACAATAATCTCATGTGTATACATTGCTTCATGTATGCCTTACCCCCTGGTTCGAGAGATTCAAGTCGAAAATCATAATCATGCGCGCTAGAACTTAGTCGATTATAGTGATCTTACGGGCATTCGTTTTCAACAAACAAATTTTTTTCTAACGCGTGTCGTTCCACAGAGTATAAAACTACTGTCATTTGTTTGCACAAGCCATATCGAAACTCTCGGCAGACATTTTAATTTCTGTGAATGTTCGTGCAATCTTTTCATTTTCGATCTGCGAAATGATAAGACATTCATGACGTTGTGTATACTTGTACTGGACAGATTGATTTATTAGCTCGGTACGGAAATCCGCGCGATCGCGAACGATACATTTGAGTACGATGAGAAGATCGATTCGTCGACGCGTAACGCCGGCGACAGAGATCGCTCTGAATACGGAGCGATCTCGAGGCCCGCACGCTCGCTTACGGCTCGATTCTTCTTACGCGTCCTCCGCCTCGGCATACGCACCACCACGGCGAGTCACCTTTCCCATTGCGATTACGTAACCGCGTACATACGCGTGCAACACCGCCAATGCCAGTCAGGTATTTACACGGTACGCCGCGTACGGACTTAACGCATTCCGTCGTCGTTCACACACCCACGCGCGTATGTGCAACGCACCGTGTCCTCCCCCTTTCTTCCCCCTGCCACCCCCTCCCTCCCAACCGGCCTGTGCTTTCCACACATGCACTCGGCCGGTCCGTGGGACACGAAAGAGAGCGTTTCGCTTCGCTCCGCTCGAGCTATACGGGATGTTACAATGAGCGTGACGTCACTTCCGGAATATCCGGCGGAGACCGTGAGGAGGAAGCTAGGTCGGTAGGTTGGTAGGTAGCCAGATGGATCAACGCCATTCCCCGAGTTCGCATACAAGGTGTCCCAGAATCACGTCCTCCCCAGCCAAGGAATCGACCTCGATGTCGATTTTTTTCTCGGCGGAAATGAAAGCGACGCGCTCACACGTGAGTTCGTAAGTTCTTACTGTTCAAACGTCTAGACGATAAGGCCCCAAATTTCTATTAAGATAAAATTCGACTGAGATCAATTTAGAAAAAAGAAATAAAAGATTTGGCTGATTACTCATATTTCCGCACGTCAATTAACCGAAAGCGCTTATGCAATTCTCAATATTGAATAACTCCGAAAACTGCGTTTCACCGTTGAAACAACGACGTTTCTTAGTTTATCTTTTAATATTTGTGGTCGGAAGCATATACGGGGGCAGTCTACATATAGCGTATGATGCAGGAAAGACTATCCGCAAGCCAACATTCCAGTGCCCAATGTCGTTGCTACCATCAACGCTACGCTACCGTACGGTTTGATTACATAATGGCGTTGTTGTACGCCTAGTGTTTACGACTTCGCAAGGTTCTGTTTGATGTTAGGTAAGACACACGTGACTCGTTCAGAGGCCACAGCGAAAGTACGGTACGACAATAGGCGCCTGTATGCAAGGTTAGAGGAAATATGTCGCGGGAAAAGATCTAGTGATTATTAATAAAACAGTCGGACGATTTAGCGATGATTATTATTGCAAAAAGAATCATTTTTATCTCGGGAATAAAAAATGTAATACGTTTCACTTCTAACCAGAGTTATAAATTTCTTCCTGAAGCAAAAGTTCGAGAAACTTATATATTTATTTATTTCCCCTATTAGATTTGAAAATTAAAATTTCATTTTAATGAAAATCATTTAGTCAAAAACATTTTAACTAAAAAAAATCTAAACGATATATAACTCGCCTTCGCAAATGACCATTCTCTAAAACGAAGAGTTTTTCGATTTCTCGTACACGGGACACGCTCAATTCGACCGTATCCGTAAAGGGAGCACACCTAAGTCGCGTAAACGGTGCCGGTGTCCCTCGCTCACCGGAAATTACGAAACGACGTTACTTTCCGCACTTCCGTCGACGTAATGCAAATACGAATCTTGTCGACACCGTGTCCATTTCCGTGGATTAGGAGGAGAAGGGCGTACATGACGAGGGGTTCGAGAATCGAAAGAGGGATATCCGTTGGCTGAATCAAACGGCACTTGGTCGTGCGGCGATGGAAAGGATCGAAACGCCTGGCACTAGCATTAAAGTAAAGCATCGATCGGAACGAGAGGAATTACCTGCTTCCAGCGAGAATTACGGAATCAAATGGGAACGGCAAGAACAAGCCGGAGTGATATTCAGATAATTTTATCGTAATCAAATGAAAGAATATCGAGGTATTTGAAGGTACTATATTAAATGTTTGCTCACCTATCTGCCGATCAAACATTATTCCAATTCTTTATCGAAGTCACACAGCATATTTTCTCAGTATCATTTGTGAATTTTACTCGGGGAAATGTTCATGTGTAATAATGAAATCATTGGTTCGCCAGCAATATCATATAAATTCCTCTATTAGAAAGAAAATATGTAATAAGAAAAAATGTGTAAATATATCATAGGATTAACAACGAATTTTTAAAAGAGAAGCTTGCAAACATTTCTGCTTCGGTATCTGTTTAAAACAATGTCCTAGACATTTTAAATTCTCTTTCTGTTATTACGGAAATTGACGAAAAACTGGCGGAAAAGTGGCGACGAATCTGCGAAAGAGATACCGAAAAGTATGCACGAGACTAAAATTTGCGAGACGACGAATTTTCAAGCGCAAATGTCGCCACATCAGATATCCGGAACTGTTCGAAAATATTTTAGTATTCAGCGTTGGTTCCGCTCTTGAAACCAATACAGAATGTAAAATTCCACCGAGCACATCCCGCCGCAAAGTTCGTTCCGGGCGATTCGAATATAAAAAATTTTGTTCAAGTTTTCATAAAAGTGCGCCAGTAAATCTATTTGTTGTGCGAGGCGAAACATGTTAAGACTCTTATCGGCTCGCGATTGCCACGTTTCGCAGATAATACTCGGATAAACATTCAATATTACTTCCGATCCTTCTCTTTTCTCCTCTCGTTTATTTTCCTCCGATATGTCGGAAGAAGAGGCAAGATACCGGACAATAAAAAAAATGCCACGATCGCATGCGCGATATACGATACTTCCGACATGACAGCAGTAAATTCAAACAACGCGCATATTTCATTTCATGTCGTCCATCAAGTGCCATCATGAAGATACGATCACGATCGCCATTCCTCCTACCGATAACATCGTTCGGAGAAAACGGTGCTGAATTTCAACCCTTTACGCTTCACCCTTTTTCCGCGCACGCGAACTTCAAAGTTTGATCCTTCCTAGACTTTATTACGAAGCATAAAACGAAACATTAAAAATCGTGACAGTGCGAACTTTTTCTCTCGACAAAGAAATAACGATTTACGAGTGACTATTAAAAATCTGTCGGCGACGCATCGCTGCGTCCTCGCAAGCCGAACTGCAACGATTTAACTTCGTAACCTCCTCCGCGACCCGGCTTAAACGATCCCAAGTTAATAGTTTGTTGCTCCCTTCTAACCTGTAATCATATCGTAACGTGAACGAAGATAAAAAAGTTTAATCAGATCTAGATTAGAGCGTTATCTCGCGGCGGCGATCTGCCCTCGAGTCCTAAATTGGACGTCGCTGTAATCGCTATCATAGAGAAACACACTGTGGTATTCGCGCGACGACGAAGCGCGACGCGATGACATCTCGAACTGACGTTCCAAGTCCCGGTTTGCTTTCCGGGCCTTCGCGCGCGCACCGCAAGAAATAGCCGTGCTTTCGAGCGGGCTTCCTTCTCTTCGATTGTGAATAGAAATGCCCGGAGCTAATCGTCTTAACGGCAACGGCGGTTAGTAAATAGCCGAGGATATTGACCGCCCTGAACGGAGCGGCCCGATAAGTACGTCGTAAAGCAGTTAACGAGGATCGCCGTAGGCCGACCGTCGATCCATCGCTAATTACCGATGCACCCCGTGTCACGATTACGACACGAGGATGTGGCCGGCACGAGGCGATCCGCCGAGTTCTTATTGACGCCGGCACTTCCGGTTAATAAACGCGTGCATTTCTAGAGCTGGCATTAATTACTATCGCCACGCGTCCACGAGATGAGGCACTTAAACATGAAACGCATATAACGTAGAGATGAGACGCGGCAGCTCCGAAGGATATGAGAATCACGTTTTGTACATTTTACACATTTCTTTTTACTCCGTCGCTCTCTATCACATTAATATCCGCACCGTCGAGCCTCGTTGAAAACTTTTAAGTCACGGTGTTCTCATACTGCATTTAATGGCGCATTTAGCGTAACCGTGCGTTACGCAATTGCGTTGCGAAGCCGGTTGAGAAGAAGAAAAGAAAAAATGTGTAAATATAAGAAAGAAAGGAAAGAAAGAAAAGAAAGAAACGATATTTTAATCAGAACGGTGACACGCGCGCGGCTCGCGTTTAAGCGATCGCAGGCAGCCGTTTTCGGCATTATCCGCTCGAACGCATGCATGATTGATTCGTCGCGATAATCCGCGGACGGACACGTATGCGGAAGTGATATTAATTATTCGTTCTAGGCGGCAACGGGTGCCGGTTAGAAGAATTCTCTTCCCCTCCCACTTTGCCCGACCATTTGTCACTTCGCTATCGATTTCAATTTATCTTAATTGCCCGTGCGATTAGCTCTCGCGCCCAAAACACCGCCAGCTTACAAAAGGGGGTGGGGGTAGGGGAAGACCCCGAAGTACAATTGATATCACGGTGTCATCGGCGGTCTCAGTAAACATTCACCCGTCGTCCGGTCGTTCAATAATGAGCTAATTGCGAATGCATGGAATCAGAGCAGATAGGCCTGAAGCCGCCTCTCACCGTCGCCACTACCACGTATCGATACCGTCGCGCACTGAGGGTCGAAAGGTCGCTTTTCGTTCCTGCAACCTCCCTCCCGTTCTCTCTTTCCCGCGAGCGCGTCGCTTCCCTTCTCTTTCCCCCGATGTCGTTCGCCGAGTCAGTTTCCCCTTTTATGGCGCATAACCGTAGCCATTTTGAGCCGGCCCGGCGAGTAATTCAATTTATAATTGAGCGAAAACCACCGGCGCGGTGGTGCCATCGCGTCTAGCCGGCAGTCTGTCGGTGCGACTCCGTACGGGTCATTAGTACGTCGGCATATCGACCGTCGTTTCCGCGTCGCCTACCCGGCTGCCCCGCCGCGGCAGCCGTCGCGTTTCTACCGCGCGAGCAGTCATTAGGAAATACTTTCAGAGTCCATCCGCTCATTGTGGTGGCCCCTGACCCGCGTTCGACCTCGCCACGACGACTCACTCTCGCTTTTGCCGCGGAAACTTGTCTTCTGATCCGCCCGACTAAACAGCCAAATTGAATAAAGGGGCGTCGTAGAGATCTCTTTAGAAAGGAGAAAATTGAAAAGAGATATGCAAGTCGAAGATGCAAACGAAATTCCTCGTTTCATGCGTTATTCTGGTCTAAAGATTGTGTAATATTTAAAGGTCCGTCAGATATGAGAAGGAACGGGTAGTCCGCTAATTGTTAATCTATATTTAATCATGCTTTTACTTAGCTTTATTAAGTAACAGACGTTCCTTAACAGAAGTATATTGTTAAAAATGTACACCTATCAAGATAACGTGAAACTTAAAACGCGCTATAATTTTGTAATGAATGGATTAAAGCAGATCGGGTTAAGGCAGGAGTCAAGAACATTCACGGAATCATCGTGAAATATATTGCATTTTCTCGTTGTTGTTATTATTTGACCCTAGCCTCGTTGTAGCACTTGCCCCGGGTAATATCAAATAATGAGGCACGCAGAAGTAGGGGAAATTCGCGATGGGAATCGTTCGAGGAATTTTCCACGAATCGCCGACCCGATATCGATTCGCTCGCCGCATTTCTTCTCCCCGTGTGCCGGCGTGAGTGCCGTAAAATATGCGTGCGCACGCGTGCGCGCGTAATCCCATACTTTTAAGTTCCCGCGGGAACTCGGCGACGCAGTTTTAGCGGGACCCCCCTCATCGTTCCACTTCTGCAAACGTAATCTACGAAGGCAAATGAAGGGCGGAAGAAGCGGCTCGCAGAAAGCGCGCTCGGGAAAGCGCGCCGAGGATACGGTGCAAAAGCGTGAACGTGAAACATTTTTAGATATAATAGCGATGCCTTATTAACGGTGAGAAAAATTTAATAACTCATGGGAATACGTGGCAGCGACTCGTCGGTATGCGATAATTAATTTTACGGTGGAATACCTATTATCCCAACGGACTTGATAAAAGCGACCTATATTAATAAATCGATCGACGTACACGCGGCGGGCGCGCGCGTTTTACAATTTAAACGAATTAAGATCGCGTGAACGTTGCGAACGAGCGAAAATTGACGCGCCGTCCGATGGCGACGAGAAAATGATCATATCGCAGCCGGGGGTAGGGTTAATATCCTCGGATCGTGCGAGTACACGTGGAAATGGCAAACCTCCGCGCGACCGACTCTCTTCCCTTCGCTCGTACACCTTTCACGGTTTCGCCCCTCACCCCCGCGGACACGAGCAATGAATCAAAGCCGAACGAGCATTACCGTGACCGTATTGTCCGTGCGATAGAATTTAAACCGGGATCTCTCTCCCTCTCTCTCTCTCTCTCTTTTCTCCAGTAAAGGACAAACTCGCTGCGCTCCAACGGGATCTCCCATCTCGCTCCATCGTATTCCCGTTCGCGGATCGCACCCTTCGCCCTTCCTTCCAGCGCCCGGGAGTCCCTCCGTCCTCCTCCGTCGTTCGCCTTTCTCTCGCCGTGGCGTTTCTATGGAAACGGCGCGAGGACCGAAAGCCCCGCTGTATCAGGAGGAACGAAGTTTCTCGCGAATCAGGAGGGAGCGACGGAGACAGATGGATGGTAAGGCAGGAGGATGAACAAAGAGAACGCGTAGGAGTCCAAGGGCGAAAACGGTGGATAGCTGTGGAGCAAAGGGAGATGCGACGATGCAACTGCGAATGAAAGCGAGGGAAACGGCACGAGGAAGGACGACATCGAGAGCGCCGGCGACGGCGACGTTGGAGGCCTCGGTGAGGGAAACTTTGTAGACGCGACATTTCCTGCCGGCGAACGGTGCAGCCTCACGGGCCATCGAACCGAGAGAGCGTCCGCCGGACAGAAACGTTCTCCAAAGTTACCGGAAACGGCAGTGACCGCGCGCACCACGACACTACGTGCTCGACGGAGGCTGTTAAGTAATGTAAACACCGTGTAAATCCACTATACGAGCGGCCCAGGACGTTCCAATCCGAGTGAGTCGACACATGCATTTCGATTGCATCCACCGCGTACGTAAAACGCCACATTTTTATTATTTTTAACAGCAGATGCGGTAACTCTTTCACTTATCGTAAATGTTATCGTAAATTTGTTACTTTTATCGTATAGTCGTGTGCTACTCGCTGTGTAATAATATATTTTCTTTTTTATTATTAAATTCGTTTTATTGCGTGTGAACGCGCAAAATCTCACACACGAAAACTCAATACGTTCGAGTGCTATTAAATCGAGTAAATTTCACTACGTTGTCAGAATAATCTGTCGGTTTAAAATATCGAATTAGATAATTTTATATTTAACAATATCCTGTCGGATACATGTTACAATAATTTTATCCTATTGTACGATTCATTGAAATTGCAATTTCAAATTGTATGTCATTCTACGTTCTCGTTCTTACAAAAAGGAATAATTTACACAATATTTTTAGAAATGGGGCAGATCGCCCATCAGCTGCTCTTTATCAACCTAGACAACAAATACAAGTAATTGATGGAGATCGTAAATTAGATATTGACATTTTTTTTTAAACGAAACGACGAATTTCTAAAACTTCCATATTTCTTCTCCGTCTCTAATCCGGGTACCGTGTCAACTGCCAGAGATCGAACACGCGCAAACACGCGTATGCACATGCATGTGTGTGTATGTGCGCCGCAGATTCGACGGTATTTGCTCGCGTAGATCCGGATGGATTTACGGTAATAAACTCTCGGGTACGGAGGACACGATTTAAAGTACATATTCGAGTTGTCGGGGCGACACGGACCATTGTTGATATTACGATGCTCTCGTACGATCCGACTGGTCAACACTCGTGTATCAGGATATCGAGGTTTAATGGATCCCCCGGTTGTAATCGACTCGCGACGCCGTACGATGATGACGATTGTGATGACGATAGTCAGAGAATATTATGTTACCTTAATGAAATCGCATATTTATTAAATTCTTATATTCCTCCTCATGACATGCGATAGATATATATTGCATAATAGATTGCACTTAATGGATTCGCGTGCGCACCGGGGTAACTGGTGTATCATCGTTACCGAAACACTAGCTTTTATTTCTACAACACCCAACACCTGCGGAAAGTATCGCGTTATCGAATCAATTTCGTCAAACTCGCTGATCCACGGTCTATTATCGCGCGGCGATACACGTACGCGGCAAGTGTGTGTTCGCGGTGATGCACTCTGAATACGTAGCGTTTCCAGTTAGGAGCGAACACATACTTCGCACGAAAGTGTATCGCAAATGTCGAATACGTCATACGCCACCTTCTCACAGAGGTACGCGCACGAGAGATATCCCGGATCCGTTATAAACGCGCGAAACACCGAGAGCGCAATCTGCAAATATCATTAGGTCATGGAGCGATGCGGTGTGTATTTTAAACGGATCATTCGCGTCACCTCGTCGTTTATTTCGTTTATTTCGGCGTGACTCTCGGTTCCCGAACTATTTCGGCGGGGAAGCGCGCGATGAGGTTCGGTTAGAGGCGCGGATACGACGGTTCGCTGCGAAGTTATTCTCGATATTCATCGCACGGGCAACTTTATACCGGCGAAACTGCAGTATCGCCGGCCGGATCTATCGGCTCCCGATAAATTGTTTCGGTTACGCGGCCGACAGTGCGCCGCGGCTCGTCCGTCTCGTCGGCGACAAATTCGTGCGCTTTCCCCGGGATCGCTCCTAAATCAACGAAACTGGCGAGCGTCGAAGATCGGCTCGCTTGTAAATCATCGGAATCTCACCACGCTCACGGGGCAGCCGTCGCCGCCGTCCCACCTACGCCGGGCCATTTTTGAAGGCACGTTCTCTCCGATTATTGCGCGTCAATGTCGTGAAGCGTGATGGATATCGAGATTAGTGTCTGTTTTGTAGCGGATCAGCGTGATCGGCTTTATCAATCTTGAGCTATGTACCTTAAGGATTGACTTCGCTTTATCGGCACTCGATGGCGACCCCGCTGATAAAGAAACGACGCGTATCTTCGATAAACATCGGTTTACATGGAACACGAGACTGTTTGCAGGACATCGTTATTGTATAACTCGTTTACGACGCGTCCAGTCGAGACGGAAGTCCTTCGCGTGTTAAAAGGCATTTAACTACGAAACTAATCGCGAACTGTAGCATAATCGTGTATAACTCGTTATCGCCATGCGGCTCGTCAACACGTGGGAGTTTATAGCGCGTAACGTTAGTAAAAGAACTGCGCGCGACACACGCATACAAAGTTAAAAATCTCCCGTGTCCTTTTATTTCGATTTCAGCCACTCGTCCTACTTACGGCAGAAACAGGCGACGCGCCTGTTGCGTCGCTATTTAATTTTCGACATTGACATATCGTCGCCGCATTACGTCCCGATAATTGTGCGCCGCTAATGAGAAAATACAGACGCGCCGGGACTCGTAAAAATGAATCTTTCATCGCGATTCTATGATTCACGGTGAATTGACCAACGGGATAAATCTAAAACAGCGCTCCGCTGGTCGGGCATAAATTATGCGCCGTCATCGAATGACTCTCTCCCCTATTCGTTCAGGAGGGGGTTTAATCGAATTACTTCGAAGATCCATATTTCGGCCTCACGAGCGATAACAGTTACGTCGGTTCGCGAATATACGCGCCTCCATGGGCGTCAGTACAAATTTTCTCACACGAAAGAACACAAAAGAGAGAGAAAGAGAGACGGACGGCACGCGATTTTTCTACGGGGAAGAGAATCAAGTCAAATATTGTCCTTTCGATTATTCTGAAAAAAAAAAACGCAAAAATTCAGTGGACTCATTGTTTCCGCCTCGTGATGCACAGGCGACGTTAATCTTCGACGGAAACTTTGGACTTACAGAGAAATCGGATCCACCTGCACGCATCTATTGCGGTCGATGGGGAGAATTTACGTTTGATATTAACGCTGAGCCGTTTTCCTCTCATTCTGTCAGATAACACGCGCTTCCATCCTCGCGGCGCCCATGTGCGCTTCGCGTAGGGGCGATCAAGCGGACCGACCACCCTTTTTACCTTCGCCGGACGACCCCGTGACGCCATCCGACCCTAATGCGATCCCGTCTATCCCCTATCGCAGCATTCCCGCCCACGTTTCGCCACGCCGCCCCGCACAACGGCTATCCAGTACGAAATCTGAACGATCGTCCAATTTGTTGAAAATAAATTTCCGACTCTCCACCGAGACACACTCTCCGATCACGAACCTTCGATTACGGGAACATCCCTCACCGAGGTCCGAGAATTGCCCGTGCGAGGAGAAGAATAGCCGTTCTTCGGCTATTGTTCTTCGGACTCTTAAAACCGTACGCGACGAAATTTACGATAACGATAATACAGTTCCGGCACAAATAACGGGAACGGGGCATTTCATTTTATCGATAATTGTAACGCGATTACCGGCAACCGTAAGATATGCCTTGAAATGAGAAACACGCAGCTATCGCGTGCGTATAAATCAGAGACACAAATTTATATTCTCAAATCATTTTTATTGATAAAACTGCCTCTGAAAGTGGTTTAGAAATCAATATAAACCGCGTCGAAGGTCGGAATGCGAAGATCGGTAATAATAACTGAGAATCGTACTTGTGGAATACATTTCTCCGACGGTACTGAAATAGAGATCGCTCGAGACAGGCCGCACTTCATCAGGGATAACGTTCGGAGAATTTAATTCGGACGCTTCGAAACTCGATCGTTAACGCCGCTCCTGGCCCGCTTATGGGAGTTTAGGCGTCACGACGGCTGTGTGGTGCGCGAACGTCGAGACTAAGGATCGTGAAATTAATACACCTGTAACGGCCCCCGGTACCGTATAGATGTGCACTGCATTCCCCCGCTTTATAGGGCCCGAACATAATTACACGTGCCGGCATAAGTTACGCTTAAGTGCGTAATATAATCCGCCGGCATTAACGGTACAATGTTATTACACGTGTTAAATTTGATCGCCCGTTATAAGTTTCATGCACCCTGGGCGTGTCTTAGCAATGCTAAGTACACAAAGCCTCGGTGCGCCACCGACACGCCGAATAAACTCGCCAGCATCGATTTCCGTTCTCCGACAAGGAGCTCTTTTCGGGATACCCTTCTAATTCTGTTTATCAGAGATGGTGTTCGTTTACAAATATCGCAAGGACATTGTTGAATCCTCGTGCGGAAATACGCGCGGTAATTACCGCGACAAACAACGTCCTTATTACGCGGCGAATAAGGTTGCACAATGAGCTCTTAAACCGCAGCTGCCACGTGGGTAGATGCTGTGCGCTTGTGAATAATAAATAAATAAATCGATCGCGCGCTCTCCTGGCTGTGCCGTGCGCGTCCTTTCGCCGGGAAAGGTTAACATCCGCCATTAACCCCGGAGTGCTTGCGTCCCAAAGTGTCACGCGATTGATCACGCAGCGTGCTGTGTAATTCAATTAGGTGATAAAAATTCGACGTGTACGTGATACACCGCAAAAACACAATGACTCGAAGTGACCAGCGCGTCGTGCACAGAGACAGAGAGAGAGAATACACTTAGAGATTTCAAACACATATATGAAAACTGACTTGGGAAATTTAAACAAAATTTCTGTATACACACGACTGTTCGTTTATGTAATGATTATAATTTCTGCTGTCGATCGTTGAATAGATACTGATAAAATAAATAGCGCTTTTAAATATTATCCGTGCATATTGGTCGCACGCACATTTAAAATTTGTAAATAAGTACTGCCAATATTTACGGTGTTCAAAAGGGCGAGTGAGCATAACACGTATCATCGAAAGATAAATACGACAATAATGTTGCTAATCTAACGGCATACATGAAAGCACAGAAACAGTGCGCTTTACAACGGCGCGATCACTCGGGGGTTAAATCAATTTTATCCGCGCCAGTAAAATACGCACTACCCTCGGCCACGTCGCGTATCGAGCGATAAATTCCGGCGTCACGATCACGAAGAAAAATCGGAGAAACTTCCGAGACTCGCCGTGCGAAACTCGAGAATCTCGCGTCGTTCCCCTTCGTATGAGGTAAATGCCACTTGACTGCCTCCCGCCCCTTTCCTCCGTGCAATATGGAAAGCGCGAAAATCTACGGACCACGAATTACAGGCGGAAAGTGGCCGTGTAGAAATTACCGACGGACACCAGCCGGCCGGCCGGTCGGTTGAAACGAGCAGCCGAAAAGCGGAAATTGAAGCAAAAAGTCAGCTGCCTGCTTCCTCGTAGGTCGCGTTTTCCACGGGCAAAAATCAAACGAAATCCCCCGGCCAACGACGCCGAAATGCGTGCACAAGGGTAGATCCTCCATGATTTATGTCCGCGGGGGTGTTGATACAATGGGAGAATAATGAAGTTGGGCTACCGTCGTCGCCGCCGCCGCCGCCGCCGCCGCTCCGTCCGACCGGTCCCGACGGCTTAGGTTGGCAAATTAGACAGAGAATATGGGGCGAGAGACTGTCCAACTGCGTGCGTGAGGGGCGCGGGGATTTCGGACGGGGGCAGGTCGCGAAGAGGGTTTACGTTTGAAGGGTCGAGCGTGCTCACCGAAGGCATAGAAACAAGGGGCTTCCGCGTTTGCGATTACACCAAAGGGATCCATATTGCGAATGTCCGAGTGACTGACTGAATCTCACCCTTCCTCCGCAACGTTGCTTTCTCACAGACGGAAGTTCCCACTCGCCCTCCCATCTCTGTCTCCGTTTGCTCAGCAACGCGTCGACAGATATTCTTTCCTGACCGAGGTGCTATTTTTTCGTAACGTAATAATAAAGTCATTCGAGATTTCTCACTAATTTGGCACTAAGTTAGCATTTGGGTGAAAGAATTTTTATACATGAATTCTTTGGAATTTCAATTTGATAAAATATTACTCGGATTCTAAGGATCGACTCATACTCTCAAGTGGAAGGCAATCACCGCGTTCGTTTGCCCGAGAAAAAATTCGGCACGTTTCGTGCACACGATAGACATCTTCGCTCTCTCACGAGTATGTTAATAATATAACATTATTAATATTGAATAGCACTACAACATTGCTAAACTCCTCATGGCCCTATACTGACAATTTACCTTTCCATTTATCCTCCTTAATACCTTAAATCTATGATATTCACTTTCCCTTTCTCTCTCTCTCTCTCTCTCTCTCCCGCCCTTCCTGTCACGTCCGTCGTTTGAAATGTAAACGCTAAAACAAAACGAATCACGCGACCGGTCGAGAGATACTACACACGCGAGTGTGCGACGAATGCGAAGCGAGAAAACACATGTGCATTCTCGCCGTTTTCCGTTGAACGTTTGATTTTTCGCTCTTACCATCCGGGACCGGGATTGACTCTCGCCATTTCCTTTCTTTATGCCCCGCTAACAATGACGCACCTGTCAAACGCAGCCGAGGCGCACCTGCCGCAGAGAATGGCGCCTCCCGGCAGCGCGTGCCGGTCGCCGTTTAATCCCGGCGAAGGGATGCTGTTGGGCGCGACGTATCGGCGTGACGCGGCGCGCGTTTCGAGCAAAGACGCCCCCCCCCCCCCATTAATTGNTTGCGTCGTTAGCGTCGAACGGCAATTAAATCCCGCACGTCGTCGGTGACGATCTGATACGCGAGTTTATTGCGCCTTTCGCGGTAATTAGAAACCGTGGCCGTAACGGAAGCGCACTATTACGTCGGCAGCGCGATGAGAGCATAAACACTTATGAATTAATGATGAGATAATCGTAAACATGGACGCGCGCCCCGGCGGGCGTTAAAGTTTCACGATTATAAGGCGCATCCAAGCGCGAATACGAGAGAGAGAGAAGGAGGAGGAGAATGAGGGAGAATAAGGGGAAAGATACGCGCGCGCGGCTCGTCGCAAAAATTCGCGCTCCATAATCAACTCGCCGCTCCTCCTCGTTTCGTTGCGGGCGCGTTTTCGATCGCGTTACAATTACAAGGACTCGCAAAGGCCGATCCAGCGGGCGGATAAAGTTGTCAAAGCGGTCGGGGAAGTGCGCGACGTCGAGATAGGGGGAGGGGACTCACTTCGACGGGAAGACGCGGCAAGAAAGACTGCGAGCGTGGCCGGTTAAAAAAAGAACATCTCCCTTAACGAACGCGGTGTAAACGCCCGGCGTCGTCGTATCCGCGGCATGCTTGACATTGTTTATCGGAGATAAGTACTTCCACACACTCGCTCGCGCCGCCGAGAGGATTGAGCCTTCCCGGTACGACGACGGCGACGAAGAAGGCGCGGGTAAAAGCCCTCGGCGAAGTTGCACCATGTTATCGAGACCGCCGATCGATCGGTCGCCAATCGGAAGCTCGTTCTCTCGCCTATCTCTCGACGAGATTCACGACGAGGGCGCGATGAAAATTTCACGTACGACATCGATGTATCCTCTCACGCACGCATAGCGGTACGTACCGGCTTGCCTCGTGCGAAGAGGAACGTTACTCGTAGAGGCATTCCGTGCGCGTCCGCGTTTCCTCCCATTTGCGAATTCTTTCATCAATGTGGAGTTAACCGTTCCTTATTACAAATTTAATTTTCGGGAGAGTCATTTTAATATCAAAGTGAAAGCCGATAACCAGTCGGTTACGAACAGATTCATATTCATAGGGGAAATTCTCATGCGCGCGCGAGCCGATAACGCGGCGTTAATGTATATTAGTAGGCCACCGCGGAATCTATAGTTGAAAGAGTCGAGGAAAGGAGGACTGTCATTGTTATCTAAGTTCGTGAGCTACGCCGTGACACAACGTAGCAGCAGAACTCCGACCCCGAGGACGCATCGATCACGGGATCGAAATAGAAAACTTTCCCCGGTCGCGATTCCGCGAAACGTGTATACCTCATCAAGTATATATCCGAAAGCCTCTCTGTCGCCGTCAACGGCGCGGCCGCTCCGCGTCTCTCTCTCTCTCTCTCTCTCTCTCGTATCATCGCCCTTATCTCGCCCGGATACACGAACAACGAGGAAGAAGCGAACGAGCCGTTCTCTAGGCTTCGCTTCGGAATTACGATTTTACGAGCGTTTCCATTTCTCGCTTCGCTCTCGCGGAATCTAACCTCATCCGATTAAGCGACTTTACGATCCGGCGGCATCTCGGGGAGGGAGGACTGATTCGGATTCCGGAGGACGAGTTTCCCCTACCTACGGAAGGCTAGCGGTTCACCATCGCTAAATCCGACGTATGTTCTCCGGTGAGCGGAGCGGAGTTAGGACGAAAAGTAGAGGGAAAGAGAGAGGGGGCAGGGAGAGAAGGGGAGGGAAAGAGAGAGAGAGAGAGGAAGAGAGAAAGAGTTCGCGACCTTGGAAGCACCGGGACGAACACACGGCGGGAAAGTGTCACGCGAGTATCTCGGATACGGAGGAGAAGGTATCGATCCCGCCGCGACGGGTTCCCTCGGCGACGGGATTCAGTTTATTCCGTGCTCCGTTCGATTACCGGCCTTTATGGATCCGAGGGTCGATGGTATCGCCGAGGCTTTATGGGCATGTAGCGGCAGCACGCAGCGGCCGCATCGAGCGGCGCGCCGCCGACCACCCGGCGTTCCGTGTTTTTTCGAATAAAATGGAAAATGTTTTTCCGCGCAACGAGGCAGACGGTTGTGTACCTTCCGCACACAAGAGACGAGAGCGTATTAAAGATAAATATTCTTGGCCGCGGATGGTGCCGCGGCGAGTGGCGCTCGCTCAGTGGGAAGCAATTTAATGGAATACGCGGAAACACGAGCGAGGAAGTTCGTCGCGGCACGCGGCGAGACGCTCCCGATAAGCTGGTTAGAAACGCGAAGAATTTGTTGCTACGGACGGGCATAGTTTAGAGAGCGAGTGCAGAGAAACGGATTTCGTGAGCCGTTAGACGCTCGTCAATGGAACGTTTAACGCTTGTGAGCGCGATGAAGTTTTCCGACTTCGGAACTGCGTTCTGTGATTAATTCGGTGTTCTCGCGATTTTCCTCGCGATTTATTGTCGCTTACCTGCCGTAATGTTTATTTTAACAGTGACGACTTTTTAACACCATCAGCGCCGCCACTTTCACGTGATTTCCAATTCACGCCGCATAAGCGATAACTCACGATTGTCATATTTATTATATATTTTTTTATAAAATATATCTTATAATATTTATGAGAGTGTATACGAAAATCACTATTATGGTGGGAAGAAATAACGCAAAATATGCGTTATGCAGCCTGAATGGAAAGTCTAACGTGGGCCACCGATGGCTCACGCGGCGCTTAACATGTTAATACACAAGAGATATTCGTTGGCATCCTTTTTCAAACCTTTTTAAATCGAATTGCACCGAGGAAAAATCGCTTCTAAAATTTATAACATCGAGGGTCAGTCGGATTTCGCGCGCGGTTATCTAAGTGTTAATCCACGCGCAAAAATCGTCCTAGCCCACGGATCGCACCGCGAACGATCCTGCGAATCCCTTAACCATGCTGCGAAACCATTACGAGATCCATTAAGGATCCCCGAATCTCTCCTTTCTCTTTCCCTCTTTCCGTCGAATCGTAGAAAAGTTTCGCGGTAACTCAGGTAATTAACGAGGTCGTAGAACTCGTTCATCCCCGCGTTGCCGATATCAGGTCGGAACGATGGCCGCGGAGATCCGCATCTAAATCGATTTTGTCCATAAAACGGGATCTCGATGATCGTCGAGTTAATTAGCTCGACGTCGCCGTGTCGCTTTTAAGACGATTACGCTCGCTAGGGTCGCGCCTACCCGATAACAATTACAGTTTTCGCTAAGCAGATACTTCCGAGGCGGTGTGGTATTATTTATGCCGTTAATAAGCGTGTAATCACGCTTCCATCGATTGGCATTACTGTTCCTCTACTACGTTGCGTCTATTTGCATCGATGATTTCATCGTAATTGTTGTAACACCCGTAGTCTTTCGTTTTTACCGGGGATACATACAGAACGTCTCAGGTTCGTATATTGTTACTTTTGTCAAACTTTAAATATCTTTAATTATGTTGCTCGTAAAACAAACATTGAAAATAATAATTCATTTATTAACGAGCAAGATTTACCTAAAATAAAACAAGATATAAAGTAAAGTAAAGACGGTAAAGATTGAATTCGAAAAATTAAAAGAAAAAAAGTTTCGAGACGCTGCATATATTAAATATATCGATTCAGAGTAATCGTAGACCGAAGGTAGAGGGATGAAGAAAAGCGCCCCGGTGTAAAACAGGTTCGATTAGCTGGTAAACATTCACATAACAAGTACGAACTTTATTACCTTATTAATATTACATGAAACCATCATACTTCTCTCGGAGCACAAGCGAGTGCTGCGGATTTATTGCAACTGCAACGTACACCGCCGGTGTAATCAATAATTCAGTCCTCAAATAAACGTCTAGGCGAATTAGCCGCTATCGTTCGCCTCTCTCTCTCTCTCATTCCCTCGTACCGCAAGTCGACCGGTAAATCATGGCGGATTGCGCGAGGGTAAAAAGGCTCCGACGTGTATCCATTTAATTCGGTCTACCTTACTCATCGCATCCGAAGAGAGCTCTCCTCAATGAGCGAATTCGATTAATTCGCTTCTCAAATAAAACCCCAACGCACGTCTTTCGACTATTCGTCGGCTTCGAGGAATTGAACCTTTGACCGATTCGCCCCCCGCGAATCTCTCGGCCAACTCGCTTCGCGTTTCCCGGAAAATATCGGGAACGCGCGACGACGATACGTTTCTCACGACGTACTCTACCCTCCGAATACCGATGACATCTAGTCGTTGGAAAAATACGGCGAGCGTTTTTGCTACTCGAGATGCGCTTGCGTTCTCGCGCGTGCACGGGAGAGAAAAACAAGACGGGTTTTCTCTCTCTCTCTCTCTCTCTCGGGCTCGACGAGATTGCCCTTTGGCACTTTACAACAAACATCGCGAATTATTGCCGCGCGCGCTCCTCGCCGTTACATCACGTAGGGGGGGACGGAGAGGGTAAGGGAGAGGGGCGTATCAAAGACCGATTTTTCACGAGGTTCTCGGCACCGTGCGAACCCGCGAGAGCTCATTTTTCTCCGGCGATTTATCGATACTGTTACACCGACGAGCCCCTTCGCCTTCTCTTGACCGATGGTCCGGTACGTCGTGTGATAGCTGACTCCGTGATACGAGACGTTAGCTCATAATCTCCCGATAAATCGCCCGGAGGCTCCATGAATCGCGACCGACTAGTATTGTCTGATATCCGCGCACACGGAGACGCGCGCGTGTGCACACTCGCGAGCCGTAACCCGTTCCAAAACACGGTGCTCGTGCCCACCTGAAACATCTGCGTACACTTGTTTGCGCTTCTTTCCTCAATGTCGACTCGTTTATTTCTGGCGATGCGGGACATTCGATGCCAATTAAAAATCGCTTTAAAATACGATGAAAAGTATGTCATTGATCGTTCTCACGCAAATTAGTTGTTTCAGGAGTAATTCGTGACTCGTGTGTTTACGGTTTTCGGTTGAAAAAGGTATCTTTTTGTCAATCGCAATAAGATGAAACGTTTACAGATGCATTTCTCGACAGGGCCGTATTATTTTTTGTCAAATATTGTCAATACGTCTGAATAATTCGAGGCCCACTATCTTTCTTCCGCAAATGTGCGAGAAGGACGTTGCGAGGGACGCCAACGTACACTTAATGTCGTTATCGGACGAGAGATGGGAAAGCCGGCTCGCGAAAGTCGCATCGACTCGAGAACAATCCGCCGGCTTTTCGGCGTTTGCCGTCACTTCTGGCGTATACGATAGCCATGAGAAGCGTGCGCAAGCAGAACCACTCCGGCGAGTGCACGTACGATCGCCGGATATTTGATCCTTCGTCACGGAGGACAACGCTTTCGTCGCAGCTTGCCGGACCACTTAAGTTCCCTCCAGACAGCGTTTACCGAGTTTTACTGCGGCACGAACGAGTGGCGGAGAAAGCCAACTAAAAGTTCCGAGAGCCGTGGAATCGCGACACAGTAATCCCGCGGATAATGCGCGATAAGTCGCCACCGAGGAGGAGGCGCGCGCGGGCTGCTTGATCGCATCCTGAAGGGCTTACTCGAACATCAGTTAGCGCACGTTTATGAGAAAACACAACGTTTCACGTTACGTTTCCCGTGCGAGCCGCACAAAGACGCCGAGCGTCATTACACACCGTTACTTACGTAATGCTCGTCTCGTCTCGTTTCGATTATATCGGGAAGTTATCGGGAGGTTTCACACCTGCACCTACGTAGATGAACCGAGCTATCGCGAAAACTATCATCCGCGATTTACGTTATCTCTCTCTCACACGCTGTTACGTTTACGACTACAGCTGCTAGCGGATTTACCATGCCCGAATCATTTACCGAGTAGCAAAAGATACTTATTACCTGATGGCCGACGTAGGAACGGATATTAAAGCAGGCGCAAAATAAAGAGTCATTCGCGCGAAACGTGGCTCGTAGAGAGATAAGAAATTGATGACTCGATAAAAACGATTACACCGAACAACTGTGCGGCCACGGTGAACCGATGGAAATTACAGTTGCGCTCTCGCAGTTATCAATAACTAATATTGCATTACGCATGATTTACGCCGAAATCGGGTCGGTGGAATAATGCGGTCGGCCGGCCGGTAATCGCGATTACGCGCCGGCAAGAGAATTACGGTATCGAGCACACGGCCGACATTAAGAAGTTAAAAACGCGTTACTCCATCGGACGAAATGATTTTTTCATTCGGGCAGGGTCGTCGAACTGACCGAGCGTCGAAGGGAAAAGAGGAGAAAGAGTGCGCGGGAAGTCGAGTGCGAGCGGAGGAAAAACGGGAGAGGGTAATCGGATTATTAATAGTTTAACGATACACCGACTTCTTCTTCTTCGTGCTAACATTAACAACGGTAGCGATCAATTGCAAACGAGATCGAACTGGCAATACGATCAATCAGACCTTGCGCGTACGACGTTTTGTCAGAAATCACTTCGAACTTGCGGATTTAACGTGCATAACAAATGATTCGCGTTTAAGGGCGCGATATCGCGATATCGAGTGATAATCCACATATTAAATCGAAATCGGGGGAAATGAAGGAACGAGCTCGGTTTATATTCGCGATATACACGGGGGAAATATTCTAATAGAAATTACGACATAAATGTTGGACCATACCGGAATTATGAAATTATGATGTGTGTTGTAATCTTTAGTGATGTGTACAATGAAGTACGTCACTCAAGATTACAACACACATCATAATCTCAGTTATAATTCCGGTATGATCCAGTGTTATGAAATTTGTATAATAATTTTTAGTACAATATTTTGTCCATGTACACCTTACAAAGGGAGAAAAAGAGAAATTCATTGCGAGAGATTTGTAAAACAAAAAAAACAATCGAAAGTGTGAAAATATCTTAATAACGCTCATATGCATTTTAAGTGTCGCATTTCCGATCAATGTGTTATTTTTATTGCACAAACGCGCAAGCACAATGTTGTTCCACAGAAACGATATTCAAATTCTCATTAGCCAAAATACAAACAGGCCCTGTGGTTATTATATATATTATTTACATCGTTAAAGTAGATTTTATATTATATTTCCATTTAAATTGATTTTCATTGTTTGTTCCCCTCGCATTTAGGTATTATTAATTACAATTTCCACACAGCTTCGAGCGAGTGCTCTGATCGTGTGGAAGGCTGGTCTGTCTGGTTGGCCGGTTGGTTTCACATATTGAAATCGAAAAAGCTCTCTGTGATAATGAACGTGCGGCTAATATTTAAATTTTCGAATGCTCTTGGCTTTACGCGGAGAGGAGGGGCGCGCTATATGTAAAATTAATAATGAAAAATAAATATACGCGAGAATATCGGCGCTGCGCCGGTGAATAGCCACGAGCTCCATTAGACAGACGCATTTCAAATTATAAATATATAATAATCAAAAACCGACGATGTATTGCACTGTTATTCCAAGGCAGATACGATTTACGTCGCTTTAAACATCATCGCGAATACCAACGCGAGTTCTGCGACCGTTCGCTAAATACCGTACTGCGGAGGTTAACGGCGGCGATATTCCACGCCTCGACGAGATTCTCCTCGATGCTTGGAGATTCTTGAGACTACTCTCGACACATTTTCCGGCACGGAACGGACATTGGGCGTCGGGTCGACTATTAACGTCAGCCCGGATCCTCTGCTGTAGCTCGCGCTGGCGGCAAACCCCGAAAGGAAAACCTGCTTACGCTCAATAATAAATCAGGCAGGAGCTTTGTTCTGCCTCGCGCACTTTCGGAATATCCGACGGCGCGATACAAGCCCGATGCGAAGGCACGGACGATGCGTCGAACGAGGATACTCGATCAATAATAAATCAGGAAGGTCCGCGAAGCCGTCTTACGAGCGGCCTGGCTTCCCGACGCGGAAAGCGAACAACAATAGACTACCGGTTCTTCCTACGACGGAAGACGATGACGAATTTCGAATTTCTTGCCGCGTCGACGACACAGTGACGCTCGGCGAGATCAAATTGTTTTTGTAACTCGTTAAAGAGACTGTACGGCTCAGTGCCGTATTTCAGTGGCGCATTAAATCTCGAATGGTCAATCTTTTTCTAATCGCACGAATAACTCGACGACACTTTTCAACGAGCACACAGTTTCATCGAATTCTTCTCAAATCCGCTTCACCATACACAACCTCTATCAAAACAAATCAATATCTCGCGCAAAACTGGTTCAAGTTATTATCAAAGATTTTATCGATAGATTTGTTCGTAATAACCTTGTCGCGTATTTGGCCTTCGATGTCTGTTTTGAGCTGAATAAGAACAAGTGTGACAAACGCCAGACAGCGAAAATAAATTATTCAGATCCTCGACGCTTCGGGCGACACGTTGCGATGAAAGCTCTGTGGAAGAATCTTATCGAGTAATAGAAATATGGTCTTGTAATTGTGTATGTGAAGCGAGGCTTGGTTGAAGGTACGGAATCGATCGTGCCCGAGCCATCCATCGCGCAATTTGCTTCCGAATTTCTGCCGTAGATAGTCCGTCGATGCGCGAGTCGATCAACGGGTATTTAGCGGACGAGAAAAAGCTCACGGAACCGATCGATTTCTCTCCGTTAGACTTGCGTGCTGAGAGTTATCGGTCGTTCGAGGCATCGATCAACGGCCCGCGATGCCCGCTTTTTCGTTCGCCTCACCTTTTCTTCCCGCTCGTCATTTTTGGCCCGTCAGCTCGACCGACACGCGCTCGCGGAACACGTTACATGTAGAACCGATATACAAGCGGACGGGAAAACGAGTTTCCATCGTACATACAGGCACGCATTCTCTCGCAGGGACTGCGCTTTCGTGAGCCGAACGACCACCACCGTGAGAAGAATGTCGACCGGCGAGTAGGCGATTATGCATTAATTGAGATATGAACCGAAGAGATTAGATACGATCAAACTCGGTTTCACTCGTAAGAATTTCAATCGCAATCAGATTTGCGATCGAAACAAAGCGGGAGACGGCCGTTCTTTTTTCGTTGTTGCGATTTAGTCGAACCTCCGCATTTCGAGCGCTCTGAGATTTCATCATTGTTACGCACGCGTGCGTATGCGATAGTATTATTCATAATCGCATATAGCGCTCTTAACCGATAATAGCTCGAGGATTTGTAACCCCGTCGGTTTTATGTGTTCCATTTGTAATGCCTCTCGTAACGAGAACGATAGTAACGGGCGCTTGAAAGCTAAGCGTGTTTGCCGGAAAAAAAAAAACGGATTAGCGGATGCGCGGAGCCGCGTACGGTTAATAACGGCCGATTGTTTGCGGCACTTAACGCCGAACTCGTGCTTTATTTATCGAGATCTTTTCGTAATTCCGGCAACGGCGTCCCGATATTCATGTATCGCGAGATCGCGGAAATAGTCTCCCTCACGGCCTTTCTCCCTTCCACCCTCGATTCCGTGTTCTAGCCAACATAATGGTAATGTCGGACTAACGAATATCGATTCAATTTCGATACCTGGCGCGGCTCGGCCAACAAATCATGCCCGCCTTCGTTAAGGCCGGGGAGATCAATATTTATCGTCGATATTCCAATATTGACGATGTTAGTAGTCATTCGATGATAAATACCGAAGGAAAGCGGAAGTAATGGCGAGACGCGCGATATCGCTCGAGGGTCTCCCATCGATGACATTGCAACTATTAACTTTCTTCCTAGTAGTAACAACATGTATATAAAATTCTTGTCATTGACACTACACAGTAAAAAATGTTGTACTCAGTGCGAGATGTAATATTCAGAACGTCGAGCGTATAAATTGAAAAATGTCTTTGCCGACGTTGCAAACGTCACACATGTCTCCCCGTGACTACGGCTCCAATTTGCCACGTCGATCCTCTAATTCGCGCGTTAATGTCACCGGGAAACGACGCAAGTCGTGCTTTTTATCCCGAGAAACACCGACCGGTCCGATAAGGAGGAACTTGACGCCGCACGGAGATCGCGGAATAATTTTCGCGATTTTCACGTCGCTTCGTTACCTGTCCCGATAACATTCAGGTTCCGAAGTTATTCCGCCTTCTTCGTTCCCTCGTCCACGGGTCGAACGACCGGACGACTTGTCTCGATCGATGGGAACCGCGTCGAGTGCGCTGTCAATTAGTCGGGCTTACCTGTAACGAAAAAAGACGAAGGAAATTAGATGTAATTACTGGTGTCGAGCGTCGCGCGTTTAATAGCGAAAATAGCGTCGCCGGGCGGGGTTCTCCGAGCGTTATCGCCGCCGTCAGGTCGATTTATCGCTTCGCCGCTGATCGCTCGACCCGTCCTCGGCTATTCACCGCTCGCGTCGCGCTCTCTCGCGAACGTGCCCGAAATTTCGCGCGTACCGTCGTCGCCGCTGAAATTGAATAACTCGCAATTAAACGATCGCCGGCTGAACGGATGTGCGGCTTTGTCGTAATTAATACTATTAATTAAACCGCCGCGATTTGGAACCGGCGGTTGTCGCGCGAGCGCGACACTGCAAGAGAAAAGAGAGCAGCTCTCGCAGTGCGCGGTGACGGAGCGTCGCCTCTGAATATGCAATAATTCCCATTAACGGGCTCTTAGAGCGACGAACGCGTGCACGCGAATGTTAACCATTAAGCCGCGCTTTTTTAATGAGTGCACCTTCCGTGCGGCTTCCTTGCACCAGTGGTGGATTAATGGCCGCCGACCACTTTACGACCGTCGAGGGTAATTCGCTTTGTCGCGCTGCGCGAAGCGTGCTGCGACGCGAAGCACTATGGACGAGTGCTGCTTGCCCGCACTATGGGACAACTTATTCCCCGAATTTATCGGAGGCCGCAAACACGCCTCGTATATCGATGGCAAACGCGAAAAATAGAGCGCCAAGTGTATATTCGGTGTAGGAATTATGTTATTAGAATTGAAATTAAACTTATCTTGCTACCTTAGCTCCTATTATGTTGCTAAATTAAAAGTTTAACTTACTTGGGGTCAAAATTTCGACTCGGGTCACGCGCGAGTTATCGATACGCCTGAATCGCGGCGCGTACAGACTCTGCGCTTCTCTTCGAGATTCCTTTTATTTATTCATCGAGCAAAGTTGCCGGGTGTTGAAACATCGCGCGAACGGCTCCTAATTTCAATCGCACCTTCCTGTATTTTCATCGTGACAACGTGCGGCAGCGACGTTGCGCGATTCGCCAACATCGATAACTCGAGCCGGACGAAGCTGATATCGGCGTACCGTTACCTGATTGCAACGCGAGGTGTTTGCAGATAAGAGTGAACCGATAAGATCGCGAACGAGTTACGTCGTGGAAGGTTGGAAGGAGAAGAAGCTCGCGTAGCTCGTTGACGCCGACAGGCACACGGTGTCGCCGAATTCCATCGACGGACTTCCACGGTTCCGTCGCCGATAAAAATGCCGACGAATCCTACCGGTATCGAGTTGTTCGAATAGTCGTGGCTCTACGTGCTGCTCTATCGTCGCGATGTGAACGGTGACGGATCGTACCGCGTGTGTCGGTAGAGTAGGACGCGAATTTGTCTCGCCAGAGTTTCGCGTCACCCCGTACACTCGCTTATCTACCGACGCGCCTCAATTCGAGGTACAAGAGGGTGAAGTTTGTCCGTCGTACACACGGTTATCTTTCCCTCGCGCCGCTCGGTTTCGTAATCGACGTAACGATTCCGTGGAAGGAGAACGCGCGCGTACACATACTACACACACATACACCGTGCGCGCTCAGAAGAACGTAACCCCCCTCCCCCCCTCGCGCACGCGGTTTCATCGGTGCCTTATCTCGCGAAACTTTCGCGATGGGGCGGCGATTGCGCGAGATTTATTTACGTCCGCGTCACGTCGCGCGCGTTCGGCCGGCGGAAGCTCGGCTTATCGGATGAAACGCGCGCCCAAATTGCAATTAAAACTTTCCGTTTCTATTCGCGCACGCGTCCTCGCGGAAGGGTGTGCGAGATAGATCCCGGCCGAGAAAGCGGACGGATTATCGGAGGGTATGCGCGAATCGAGGAGGAAAAGTGGGTGACGACAAAATAAAGAAGAAAATCGAGCCCGCTCTCTCGGTCGCTCTCTTTATACGCGCCCTCTCCGGCGCTTGACGTCGCGAAATATGCCTTAAATTCAATTAGCAACTATGCGATGCTAACTGGGCACGAGTGGAAACTTGAAAGGACGGAGATTTCAAAGTCACGACATTGTTTTGTAAATTATGTACTGTTAAATTCTCAAAGTGTTTACTTCGGGGTAAATTACATTTCGGGGCATTAAAGTTGGGAATAAGTGACGGAACCATGCCTCTCGTCGATTTCACTGGAACTATTCTGACAAAAATTTCATTTGAAGTCTGATCTCTGGAATATTTAACACCGAAAATTATCAAATTACAGCAAAAGGATTCTTATCACATTTCTGCCGAACAGTAAAAAATTTTTTGTTAAAAACATCATACCGAAATTTTACGTTGCTTTAATGCGGGGAATGTGTTAAAAAGTACACAGATATAATGTTAGATCAACACATTTATCTTGTCAACATTGTTTCAAACACATTTTCTATGTTGAAATAACATGAAATCTCAGTGGATCTTGTTGAACACCAAATTTTTTACTAAGGAAAAAATTAACTTTCCATATTATTATATATTACGTATTACAAATTATTAGTACAATTTAATCACATAATTGAATGTGCAATTACGATATGAAAAAACAGTTATCCGAGTTTCCTTTAATAAGTCATATCTTAAAATTCTCAAATTCAAGCTGAAACGCGATAGTACGTTTAACCATCTTTACCACGAAAGTGATCGATGCGTCGAGTACGTTTCGCAATACAGATAATGAGTAGGTGCTGTGTACTCCGATCGATCTTAGCGATCGATACCGTGACATACCTACTCGCGTCTTTTAAGGCTCGTTACCCGATACAACGCTGGAAAGGTAGAACGTACGAGCGGCTCACGCGCGGACCGAAATATCACTGTACCGTGAAAAATATAATCCGAGAATAAAATAGGCGTCTGGAAGCTCCTGACATCGAATTTTCGTCAGTCGTCTTTCGATATGCGCTCACCATTTAGTAAATGGCGCGTTGTAAATACGCGTTTTTTCTCCGCGCATTTGTCGCGACATCGACTTACTTTTTTCCTCTTTTCACAAGAACCATAATGTGTATACTTCGAGTATACTTCCTCCCGGTGGAAACCGAAATCGCAAAGACCGGACTGACGCCACGGGGCAATATGAAGATAGACGATAAGGAGGTCCTAACTTTTCATTTCCTGTTCTTAGACTGTTTCCAATTTTAACTGCGCCGAAGAGTCGTTTCGAACTGCACCTTTTTTTGCCCGCCGTCCCCGAGGAACGTTAGGGTATAACCTTCCTATTTCACGATCGCGGACGACATTCAGTACTCCGTAACCGATAAATACGACGTCCAATTCGCCACCATTTTTCGCACACTCCCCGAGAAGCCCTTTCGCGAGGGTGGCAGTCGTAGTCGTTGTTGGTGTAAAAACCACGCTTCCGTCGAGCACGACCTTGTGCCACGGCGTCCGCTCGGTCTCGCGTGAGGTTTAAACTCGGGGGATTAACTCCGGTAGGTTGAACGGTGAGAGTGAGAAACGGGCAGAAAGGAGAGTAGAAAAAAGGTCGAGGTATGACGAACCGCCGAGGCGCTGAGAAGAACGAGAAGCGACGACAAACGAAGAGATATGGCAGAATAAAAGCTTCGCATTCGCTTTCCGCACACAGAGAGGAGAATTCATCGCTGAAACAGCACCGTCCCCGACGTGATCCTCCCCCACTCCCTTGAGTTCCCATAGAATGTCCACTAAGATAGCAATTATTCTTAATTGGCGAAGTAGCACCTGATCTCGTAGTCGAACGTCGAAAGAGGAGACGTTCTCTCACGCAATTTATGGATAATGATATAATCCGGATTAATTCAGAATTAATGTCACACGCTGCATTAAGTGTTAACAATAACGTTAGTACGGGCGATACTTAACTAACAACTGCGCAAGGTGGAATCTGCATTACGACGTTGCTCCTCCGAAATGCCCGCGCGCGCGCGCGTCATTTTCGCAAATCGTCGCGCATTTATCGCACATTAATAGCACTTTGCCGTTCGGCGAATCGTCAAAGTTCGCGAACGTCGAAAATTCCACGCCGTTATTTCCATGAAGATAACTGCGAGAGGAAGCAAGATAGAGAGTGAACAAGAGAGAGAGAGAGAGAGAGAGAGAGAGTGAGGAAGGGAGTAAGATAGAGAAAGAGGAAAGCAACTCGATTCGTGCGCGCACTCAAGAGACATTTTCCGGCCGCTCCGCTCCGGCGTTTCGTATCTAAACGTTCTGGATTACCGGCAAATGGCGAAGGGAGGTTGCGCAGTGAGAAACAGACGGAGAGAGCACGCGGAAGAAGCCCGGGAGATCCTCTTCGCGCGCGCGTCTCAATTCGTCGTGGACGGAACGTGGTGCGCGCGGAACAGCGGGAATGAAGAAGAGGAACAACAACAAACGAAGGGGCGATACAGCGAGGGTGAGACGGGCGGGGGAGGGGGGGGGGACAAGGGGAGGTTGAAATGAGACGGGAGTAAAAACCGGTTTCTCTTCTGTAAGTGGAACGCGGGGTATAGTGGATATAAGCGAGCGAGCGAGGAGGCGGCGAACATCTTGAAACCGCAGCAGGAGCGCGCGCTACAAAACGTTGCGCCGACGAGCAGAGAAGGCGCAGGAGACACAGATAATTATTTATTCGCCCCGGAACGACTCCGCCACTTCACCCCGGCCCTTTGGCGTGTGCGCGCAGCAAAGAGCCCGAGAGATGATACGAAAATTAAATCGAGGAGCGAACAAACGAAAAGATACGGCCGAGCTCTGTGCCGGTTGGCGCGCCGCCGTCTCCTCGAATAGGTTCCGCTCGCTACGTTTAATGTAGCCGGTGCTCCGTCCAGCTGTAAAACGACGAGAGTGAAGACAATAAAGGAGATGAACCCCGATGCCTTACCCCATGCGAGGGTAACGAGGACGAACGATGGTCGTTACGCGACGGGCTGGGTAAGGGGAAAAGTTTCGCGCCGTTTCCTCGCTTTCCTCGCTGCCCTGAGAACGACACGCTGGGCCGTTCTCGCGCGCCGAGCTATCATCGTCGCAACCGGCCGCGATCGCCGCTCGCGAGTGTCTTCTCGATACGCTCGAAACGTAGTTCCCGAGTGGGATGTTAAGAAGCGCAAACGATGAAGGGGAGGAAAAGCGCTGGAGTGCGGACGGAGCCGTTCTCATATAATGTTGTTAATGGCATCGCAGGCGTGACATCAAAAGGACCACCTCTTTCCGCCGATGCATGTAGCGACGCGGTGACGGCGATGGAACCGCATGGCTCTCTCGCGATATTACGACACGGCCGCGCGATTAATTATGGGTCGATCGCCGGGGTCATAGAGGCAAGCGACGTCGTTTCCGATCGAATGCGTTGCAACCTTCCATAATGCAGTCATCCGAACGAAATGATCAAATAGCAAAGAGAGACCGAGAGCAGAAACGACGAATCGGACGAGGGTCTCGCGACAACGGCCCTATTCTTATACCACGGAATTCGGAGCGACATTCCAAGTTCTCGTAATCTGGAACAGCTGTCTCCGAAAGAACGATGTTATATAATCGTTATTGAGTACCGCACGAAAAAATGTAAGATCCAAGTAAGAAATTATTCCAATGCTCCTAATATTTATTTATTTGATCCGAGTAAAATATTTGCCAAGTAAATGATCCAAGTAAAATATTTACTTGATCCAAGTAAAAATTTGCTAAGGAATAATGAAATAATTATTTATTTATTGTATATATATATATATATATATACGTATTCGTATGTATACATGTACATATATATCTACATCCGCTCAGAGAAAAAGGGATCCCCACGCGAAGTTTCACTCGAGTGACGACTCGCGATCAGATAGTCGATATCAAAGGGTCTCGTGCCTTTCCCGCATTATTGCACAAAGTGCAAGCTTGCAACGAGGACAGTGAAGTGGCGTATAGTCGGAGACGCGACATCGAGCGTAGCGGCGCAACCGGTGTGTCCTTATTTCCGAGACTCTCACGCAGCACCGCTGTGCTCTATTGGCTCTATGCCTTCCGCGTGACGAGGGTCGTCGACACGTGGAAGCTACCACGAACGAATGTCGGTCATGTGCTCGCGCTACGTAGACCGAGCCCGATGTTTGTGCCCGATAAAAAAAAGACAAGTTGATACAGTTGGTGCCCGACACTGACGACGACGATTAAACTAATCGCGAGAATAAGCGTGAATCACTTGCGGATTCGGGAGAGCACGCGCGTCCAACATCGCGAAATCGTGCGTTTCCACCACTGGCGACAGGTAGAAGCTCGACTTGGTTGCGACACGTCGCGTTACACGTTGAGATTATCAGCGTACGATCGTAACCCGACAGCCTATTTCTCGTGCTTTCTATGCTGCTCGCCGGCGCGCATCCTTCGCACGGCCGATTACTCCGCTCGTGCGAATTACCTACTATTGACGCAGCAGCTCGCAGACGGCGGCACCGCACACGCCAACGCAATCTCTTTTCCAGGAGCTTATCACGCACCCATTGAATTTATAAATAGGCTCGATCGTGAGGTAATCGAGCCCGCAAAGGCTTTCTTCCTTGGATAAGCTTTACGGTGTATTCTTGTAATCACTTCTTTCTTCGTGATCGTAAATGATATTCGCTACCCTTGATAAGTCCAAGTAACACGGCACGTGTTACCTTTTGTTCCCATCATTCCTCCGACCGCGATCCCAATAATGAAGAAATTGCCAGTTCCGCGCCCCGGGAGTCACGTGGTCGCTCGTGGTCGATATCAAAGGGTCTCGGCGGCTTTCTTGCGTTATAGCGCGCGCGTGCAAAGTGCACAGGCGCACACGGTAGTGCTTTCAGGACGTATTACAACATCGTCTTGTTGCGCGATTAATTACGCGCTCGACGGCGGAGAGAAGCGCGGCGAAGAAGCGGGCAAGGCGAGAAAGGGAACGCAAGACGACGAGCAGGCAAAAGGGCTCGAAAGTGGACGAGTGAGAACCCCGGCCGGCGCCATGAGAACGTATACGTGAATGGGCACGTGGATATATAGGTATCCGCTTTCGCCGTATATAGGGAGAGACCGGGAAAACGGGTATGATGCTTGCGTTACGATCTGTTCGTTTCGCCATCGCCTCTGATGTCGCTCGATCTCGCCCCGACGTTCGACGACGTGTCGAAACACGTGCCGTCGTCGCTGCCGTTGTCGTTCGTCTTCGTGCGCAATAACCAAAGCACAAAAGCGAGAAAACTGCAGCCGGGAGCGAGAAATCGAAATTCATATTGTTCGTAACCCTGACGATATGTTAAGTTTACGAGATCTACATACACGCGTTTTCTTTCGCTTACCCTCTTTTCCACATTTCTTTTATATTTTCATCCAAACATTACAATGATTGTCACAAGCAATAAATTATTTCAGAGAGAGAGTAACGCTATGTTAGAAAAAGATCTAAGAATTTCTTTGCTTCGATGGAACAACAATATATGATGAAATAACTTTTTTTTTTATTGAAAACCAAATATTATTTTAAATAATGTTTTTCTATCAAACAACATGGTTTGTTTTAGTGAAACAACATTTTCATTCAAACAAAATGATATTAAATTATGATGTTTATATTAAACAAATTCAAGTCAGACGAACATGTCTACATACTAAATCCAAAGGAACTTTTAAATACAAAAAATACAAAAAACCACAATTTTTTTCATAATGTACGCCTGAGAACCTATCGTGTTACTTCAATGTCAAGATCGCGAGTGTTATTCTCAGAGTTAAAAAAAAAAAATTGAAGCGACTTGCGATTACATCGTCTTTGATCTCACCCGAATGTAATTTGATACGATGATTGTATCTGCATTGTCGTCTTGCGATTCATTATGCAGCAGAATGGCAGACGTCATAGCGTCACCTGTGCCGATTCGTTATCTTAATTTACTGTGCAGCCTGAAAGATATAAAAACTGCATTACGTCACCGAGTACTTCCTCCGCCGCCGATTTGAATATAAGCGATTTGATGTTTATTCATCAGCGAGAAGTTATACTCGGCCAGTGGCGGGTGATTCAGATAAGAGGCACGCCATATTTTGCCATAGACAGAAATTAAAAACATTAGTGCTATTCGCATGATGCATCATCGAGGAGCGGTAGCGTGACCGCGACGCGTCACGATGCAACGATAGGCCGAAATTAGCGAAACAATCGCGACGTAACAATCGCGCGAGAGACGGTATGCGGATGCGCCGGGGAGTAATAGCGACATTCCAACGATCGCTTATAAACGCGCGTAACGCGATGAACTTTACACAGCTGCTCGCCAGCCGTCTCGCTTCGCTTCGGCTTGTGTATGCCATTTATATACCGTGTAAAGATTTCAGAAATTCAATTAATTCCACAAACTCGCCTGGCGCAGCCGTCGGGAGGTAATCTATTTCAGAAAAATAAATACAACCTCCTACCCGCCGGAGGAATTTCAAGATACTCCTAAATGTCAACTCCGTCGTCTTTTGCGGAACCGGAGAAATATTATTCTACTCTAAATGTAAATTAAATGTTTCAAAAATAAGGCGCGGATTTTATAATTTACATCTGTAATAAGATATAACGCGCGCAATGACTGTGTACGAGAAAGTACCTCTCAGTTACTCTTGCAGTTCAAATAGTAAGTAGTGATAAATAAGGATTGCGCAACGCACCGCATCGCAATGATCAAGTTAGCGCATATTACCGAGCTAGATTACAGGACTCTCCTCTCCGCTCTACCCTAAAGTTCCCACTTTACGTTTTGGTGCTGAAGCAGTCCCTCTCAAACATTTCAAACGCATCGCGAGTCGGCGAGAATAAATGCAAAGGTAACACGGCACTCTGTAGTCGTCGTCGTTACGTGAATCGTTTTAACGTCGCGCTTCAACGTAACCCACCATCCTCGCGATTCCGCGACGGAAAATTCAAGCGCGTCGTTTCCTCCTTCGAGAATGACGCGGAAGTATCGCCCGACGCGCATCGTGTGCGTGTAAAAATACAAGTCATCCTCTAATAAAGCGCCATACGTGCGACCGACGATAACGCTAATTAAATACGTCGCAGTGACACCGGGACGGTCGGGCCCGCCTAACGAGGCCAGTAATTACGCGACGGCTTCATCTCCTCTCGAAACCTCCGCAAAAACCACACCGCCGCCTGGGCCCGTTACTCTCGGAATAACCGTCGTCGCAGAGTCGAAGGATTCCTAACCGCGCACACGTTGGTCCTGCCGTCGAAACGACTGATCCGTGCGACGAGTTTGTTTGTATCAAGGATTCAATCGCAACAATTTGCCTGATGTTCGCTATAATACGCTAGCGTTACATTCGAGAGACGGGAAGATATATGAGGCAAATTTGAAACACCTCGGATAGAATTATCAATTACGAAAAACACATCAGAGTAATACGATGTTTGACGTTTATTGGGATAATACCCGCTTAAATATATAAAATTGTTGATTGGGAGGCTGTCATTACAGGCGGGCCAATGTTTATGTTATACATTTTAAACACAACGTGTATTATTAGCACATACAGCATCATACGTATATATGTGTGCGTGTGTGTATACGTATATATAATATGTACCACGATACTAAATAATGCGAGTTAATCGATATAATATTTACGTAATTCTGTCTGTCATATTTTATATCCATGCATTAATTCCGTTAATATACGCGGAAAGGTGATTCAATTAAATAACAATTAGAGCTCCGTTTACGTTCCCGAAAGCGGATCGAAAAATACGTTAAGCCAAATTAAATGCACTATTTTGATCGTTTCACGCGCGATGTAACATCAAGTAAACAATGCATATACGCGTTCCTTTACTTCAAGGATTTATTTTCGCGAGTGGCGCAACAGTCGAGTCGAAATATTTCTCGTAAATCGAAGGAACTCTCAGGGAGAAGATAGGGATCGTCACTGTAATTCAAGCGGTTCGTATAATATCGGCGGATAAATTCTAGCGATAGGTATCTCGCGGCAGGCTGAAAAATATTTCACGCGCGAGAAGGCGTAAATGATCACGCGCGAATCGTGCGGCGGCAGTCACGCGGCTATAATCCGTTAGAAACGCCGAGCGGCGCTGTCGCCGATAAGCGACAAATTGCTTCTTTTGCTTCGACTCTTTCCTTACTATCTCGATCATTTTGCCGCGTCGAATTCTCCCCTTCCAGCAGTCAACGGAGCCGAAAATCCGCGCATATGGCGGACTCGGGAGGAAACGGGTGTCCGACGCCATTAGCAGGCCGTGCATTTTCATATGCAGCAGAATTACGGTCGGGATCAGATGGCGGAAATTCGATCAGCACTAATCCGAAGTGGCTACTCTTCCGCCGCGCGTTTCTGCGAAACGAAGGGAAACGGAGCGAACCGTGTAACGCGATCTAAGGGAAGTAACTTTCATCGTGAGACGAAAACTCGAGTGGTCTCAGAAAATGTCCGTGGATACACACACACGATCGGGTGCGTATCTTTACGTACCCTGTAATATAACATAACGATGTCGTGCACGACGTCATAATTTAGCCGATATTTCCTTCTTCATGAATTTCAACTCTCTATCGGATGAATTTATTTAACGACACATTTTACGATAGCGGGAAGGAAATTACTCGGCGATAAAGAATGTAACGAGACTGAATTATACCGATAATACCGAATGAAATCCGCAACGATGTGGGAGGGTGGGTTTCATCAGAGTCTCGATATTTTTGGCGTGTTTTCAGATCAAGAATATTTTGGAAAATAATTGCAAATTGATATGCGTATGCACTTCGTCTATATGATATAATCAAAGAAACAGGAGGAATAACGGGGCCCTTAAAATACATTATGTAACGAGCTTACGAATAAGAGTGCTATTATAATTAACATCGTTACAGCCGATCTCGAATGATTCGAATCGATGACTGCGAGCGGAACAACGACTGCAACTCGATGAATCCCTACGACCTCGAGTTTCCCAATGCCACGTATACGCCGGGAGATGCTGGTTCCCCATTGAGAGCAACCTGGCTAAAAGCGTGAACACATTCGTGCGATATTAGCGAGGTGTCTAGTTTCATTTAACGTAGAAATCTGATTGTCTGCTTGTAGAGGTGAGGGGGGGGGGGGCAGATGGTGATAATTCGACTGGTAATAATCGCCGCCAGTATAAGCAGTCTACGTTCCGTTAAGAGACCCAATCGTAGGTGGGGGATGAATAACGGGGGTGGTTCAGACGTGGGCGTGTGTATGTGTGCGCGTGTGTGTATGTGTGAGAGAGGAAGAGAGTCGGCGGGTAGAACCGTGCGAGAACCCCGGACGCGACGTTGGGGGCGATTCGCCGCGGGGGAAATGAAAATAAATGATAGCGTCGTCCGTAATTAATTTAACGCGCGAGAACGGACTGCGAGGTCGCCGAGCGAGCTGCTTTATACGCACGTCGCGCATAAACACACACGCTCGTGTACGTTTGCACGCGTGTATGCGTGCGCGAGCACGTGTTCGCGTCTACACGCGTACGGATTACATCTTTCTTCCGTACGTATGTGTGCACACGTTGGCAATCTCGTCGAGACTTACAGGGTGTTCGAGAAAAAAGGTCGTGCACGACGTTTGTGAGCAACTGACGGAAACGGATCGATCCGGCGATACCGCGTGTCGGCTGCTGATCGTTCCGCACGAGGAGAGGTGGGGTCGAAACTATTTGAAGGTGAAAGAAGCGAGAAACTAAGTAAGCTTGTGTCCGCACTCGATACATTGTACATGTCGTTGCGACGGTGTAGGACGAACAACGTGTACGGCGAAAACGGTGTAACGACAGCCGTGTGAAAAGTGACATGTCTGCGGACGTGTATTTACTCGACGGCAAATCCGCTTTTCATGTAAATTCCGTAAGTATTAAGTTAAGTTGGATACGGTAAATAGTTGCGACACCGACCGGGTGAATGGGATCGGAGGATGAATTGGATTAAAGTTTAAAACTCCGACGCTAGGAAAGGAAAAAAAAAAGAAGAAGCGTGTAGAGGTCGGACGTGTATAAATAACTTTCTTGCAGAGGGAGAAGAAGACAGATAGATAGATAGATGGATTTTTCAAACCTGGGGCCCTTAAAATACATTATGTAACGAGCTTACGAAAAATATATATATGTATAAGTGGCTATGGTAATATAATAATGAAGTATAAAAAAAAATACATTTAAGAATAAGTGACTTACAAAATTATGGATGAGCGAATGAAAGACAATTTAAAACGAAATACGCAATAAGGAATGATGTACGATAAGTAATTGAAACATATATAATCATGAAGCTTTACGAGCATAGATAATAATAGGAAAATAGAACAATATTTACAGGAAATAAGAAAAGTGTATGTCAAGATTCCGAGTGGTCTAAGCGATTGCTAGATAGCACAGAATGAAAAGAGAGAGAGAGAGAGAAAATGGGCGGAGTAAGTTACATCGTACGGAGGTGAATCGAGGGGCGACTTTTTAATTCGAAAAATCCGATTTACTTTCTCCAGCGAATCTCCGCGGGATCGTAACGACGTTACCGCAACTGAATAGGTTCGCGAGGTTCTAACGATGGAAAAGCGGTGAATCCGACGGTACACATCTAACGACGCGCGAACATTGTCGATCTAATGGAACTCGATCTAGCCGCGACCGTTTCGCGAAAGAATGAATTTACGCGGGTTGGGTATACATCTATCTGTCTCCAGAATACGACGACGCGCTGCCGCACGTTGACGCGTGTATATCCGGACGCACCTCGCGTCCCGCACACGTTCACGCGCGTGTCGGTACATACTTGTACAAGGCGGGTATTACTGCCATCGCGCACTTTATCGTGAGCGATGTTATTGGACCCCGTAATGGCGCACGCCGTGTTTCCTCGGCAAACAAGCTTAGACGAGACGCAAGTCGCGTACGTACGGCGCACGTATTGCGCGTGTGTATTTGCATAGAAACGGAACGAGGAAGGGTCTTTATATCCCGTTGGATGTTAGCTCAGGGCGCGAAAGACGCGACGAGGATGGTTGCGAGCTAATCAAACAGAATTCGCGGACCGTTTCCCTCGGGTCTTCTTCAGGCGTGCGACGGCCTGGCTGACTGGCTGGTCGTTTGTTGTTTCGGACGTAACAAGTGTGCCGATATCTTTTCGTTATCGTTAACGACAGACTAAAACAATGCCAGACTGTCGATGTTTCATATCCATCGCGAGGAATGTCGTTTCGAACGCAGATATCGTGAAAAAATGTGAGACGGAACTCTGTCGCGAGTCAAAGTTAACAACCCTCTGCTAGCAACTGGGTCTTTGAAAGCGTTGATTCTTTGATTATGAAATCCCGTCTTTTTATCCAATTATTAATTTGCCTCGATGTGTTCGCGGACATCGATAATGCCCAGGCAGAAGAAGGGCAAATCATGTCGACCCGACGAACGGGATATTTACCCGGGAAACGGGATGACGAAAAGCGAGCAGCAAACATTCCGTATTACGCGAGTGTATTTGCATGGAAACGGGTCGACGAAGGGTCTTTATGTCGGTGCGTGCTCCCTTGATCGTGAAAAACTCACAGGAGAAAGTCGACGGTAAGAGGAGCTGCGCCGGAATCGAGCGGGTCTGTAGCGGCTCGTTGCTGACTCGATCTTCCCGACTCGATATTCGCGTTTTTCCCCTCTTCTATCCTCCCACGTTAGAGCCATTGTGTCGAGAAAGAGTAAGTGAGTGAGAGAGAGAGAGAGAAAGAGAGAGATTCCCAAATAGCAAGAAAAGTTTCATGTATCTATGTCGTTATCGAGCTGGCTTTCTTGCTGCGCCACACGTGGAAGGCATTAAGTTATCGGGGTCGATGAAAATTTCGTTGCAGGCGAGCGCGCGAGAGTAACGACGCAAACTTCTGCGTGAATTCTGTTGAAATATTTACACGTAAGTTTCTGAAATGTTTCAGCATAATTCAGCCGGGCGTGTAAAAGTTGCGTGCGCTGCGCTCAATAAAAATTTTAATATTTCAATATTCGTTGTTAAATAACACGGCGATAAAGCCCGTAGTGAAAAATTCAACCGCGGATGCATTAAAATTCCCGCGCGACGTGTAATGAAAATTCGGTTCAAGTGACTCCCCGGAAATTATAATGAATAAAAAAGGCGCGCAACACCGGCAACGATCAATTCGTCGAGCTACTCGCACCTTCAACCTTCAGTGTAACTCAAGACCTACCCGCTTGCACTCGTAATCAAGAGATATCGTTATCGAGAGAAAGAAGCCGTGCGCGGTGTTCCGTGCGACCACTCACGGCTAATGAATGACGGAGGGGCTGACCGGCAAACGACCTCGCTTAATTCGATTTTAAGAGTTTCCGCGCAAGACCGACGAATCCACCGCGCTGCCCGCGGATTTCGGTCGTTTCGCCATTCACCCGCCTCATCGGGCTCCTCTTTCAAATCCCAATTTCTTGGGGAGTTTCGCGTGTCGATTCGTCGGGAGGCACCCTTTCGCAAATGCTCGGCCCGCCACGGATTCCCACGAAACTGTCCGCCGAGGCCAGAAGCAGACCCTTTGAAGCCCCTGTAATTACCGTCCGACTTCCTGGCGAATCCCAGCGCAGAGAAGGGACGCGATATAGATAAAGAACGCAGGGACGGGGGGGGGAGGACAGAGACAGGGGAGAGAGACAGGGAGACGGAGACAGAGCGCGAGAAAGAGAGAAGGAACTTAATGATTGCTACGTTTTGCGCGTGCATCGGTGCCGTGCGTGAGCCCCGAGAATGAATCGTGCAATTGCCGCGGCCACAAAATTGCCATCCCTTTCTTCCCCCTTACCTTACCAAAAGGGGAATGCAACCCCCGTGGGTAGTCCATGGGTATGAGATATCCCCCGAGTAACTTTCGAGGATCGCCGGGTATAGAACGCGCTCGCGCGTTAAAAGTAATCTTCCTTCCGTGAGAGAGAGAGAGAGAGAGAGCTCTGCTATTTTCGTTCCGGGGTTTTATATTCACAGATACACGAAGAAATTAGCAGTAGCTGTCGAAGTATTATATATAAGCGGGATTTTCGTGCGCAGCCGTTGGGTCAAGTCGAGAGAGAAGTTTGAGAGAACTGTACGTCAGCACCGGTTCGTCGAAAATCAACGACTGACGTTTTCGAAGCTCGGTGATAACTATAAAGCAGTTTTTGAATTAAAGGCACAGTGTGCCATTATATAAAAAGAAGTGGGGTAAGAAAGAGTATATTTTATGTATATAACTAAAATTTAACTCATTTCATTTCGCTCAAAGTAGAAAAGTAGAGGAGAAGGTGGTATTATAACCCCCGTTTATATTTTGTACGATCATTTTTTCATAATCCATATTTTAAATTGAACATTTAATGATTACATTCGTCAAAGCTTCGTTCAATCGTTTCTGAACTCAAAGTTATGAAATATTTATTACTCAGGGGGTACCATGATACCATCTTCTCTTCTAATATTAACTCCATGTGCGACACTACTGTGAGAATTTTTGCTTTTTCTCGATCGACTGGCATCGCTGCGTCTCTTCTCCGGAGATGATACGGAGAAGGCAAGTTCGAGACGAACGAGGGTCAAAAGCTCGGTCTCGCGGCATATATATCGGGGCTTACCATCGTGACATCGGCAGACTGCAGCAGCCACCGAGTCTCTCTCTCTCTCTTTGTCCGCCCGTCAATGTCAGCCGTCTGCTGCCTCGTGCACGCGTCGCGCCTTATTCGTCGTGCAAATGTATCATCGAGTTAACCGCGTGACACTGAGCGAAAGCGCGGACGAATCGCGATTGCCGATCGGAAGCGCGCGCGCACGCCGGCCGATGCGATGGAACGCAGGCAAGAAGCAGGCGTGGACTATGATTAATAGCGTCGCGTCGAGTCCGGAGTTTTCGTGATCGAAGGGTGTTCGGGTGTAAATAATGACAGCGATTTCTCGCAAAAACCGAGTTACCCGGCATGGAAGCGGCGGGTGGAGCGATCCTCGCGGGGATATCTGGCTATTACGCGCAAAATCTTCGAATAGCTCGGTGGGTAATTAAATTCGTGAAAAAAGCCGATCTTCCCCCCGCGGTAATTCCGACACCGGCGTGTCGAAAATATCCGGAGATCGCGCGCGATATTTTCATAGAAAAATGTGCAGGGAGCGACGGATGACGAGGACAACGCGCGACGGTGACAACGGGCAAAACTCGGGCGATATAACGCGCGACGGTGCGATTCTCACGATCGGCACCGGAACAAAGATCTTTGCGCGCCGCGGCGCTCTGCGATTCCGGCGGCGCGCGTGGATGCGCGTCGCGTCGGGAGATTTATTTGTTTCACGAGAACGTTCGATACAACGCGCGCCGGAATGAGGAATTTTTGCGTCCGCGTTCACGCGAGCTGCGCGGAAACGCGATCCCCGGCGTCACGCAAATCCCCGCGCACCGGCTCGATGCTGAATTTCCAGGGAGCTTACAGCCGGATCAACGCCAGTCGGATGAAATCTTCGATAAGGTAATTTTTTGGTTCGTCCACTCGGCGGAAGCGACGCCGGCGGCGGCGGCGGCTGGTGTCTGGAGTTCCGATTACGGGATCGCGCGGCTATTGTCGAACGGAAAATTCATAATCCCCTATCATGAAAAGCCGGCTCGGAGACCGAGGAATTTTCGCGCCCGTACGGTGTGGTTAAGAGCAGCCTCTCTCCTCACGGCGGGTCTTCCTTTATTCTCGCGATACGACGTAAGCGAGCAACGTGAGACAACTGCAACATTCGCGATAATTGGAGCCTTTATTCGCCGCACACACACGGCGAGGCTCGGCGAAATGAGATCCTTTGCATCGTAATGCGGAGTTAAATGCTTCCTACTACAGAACGTCGTAGCATGTTATTCGCGCGACTGTTCTATAAAAAGCGGTGGCGTTTGCGCTTTTTTTCCCGTAGCCGAGAGATGAAAAAAGGAATAACTTTGGAATCCTAACCGTGAACCGGCCGAATCATCTCGCGATTACGAAATCACATCGGCAGCTATTAAGCTTCATAACTTAATTGTGCCGTGCACACTTATGACTCGGTTGGACGATCGTTCGATCTTGACTCACGGCTCTATACTCCGCTTGTTTATCCGCGACGAATGATTCAGCGCGCGATTCATTGCATTACACTCGTACATACGTACACGTCTCGTCGTTAATTTTATCGCGGTGTTCTGCGCATTTCCACATATATCGTTCTCGCGATATCAGTATTTTACGTTTCGTCGTGCACGTGTGATATTTACCTAGCGATTTATCGTTTGGGCGATAAAACGCTCAAGAAACGTTTCGCAAAAACTGACGAACCTGATGGGAACTTTCAACGCGGAATCAAACACTTGGATGCAAATGCGATTCGATTAACCTTTTGAGAGAGAGAAAAAGAGAGAGAGAGAAAGAGGGAAAGAAACACAGAAAGAGAGAAAGAGAGTTCTTTTTTCGAGGCGTAGGATAATAAACCAGTTCTCATGCACCGTAAAACAACAGTATAATAGCTGCATTCAGAAAGCACAAGCGATCAGTGAGCGGTCAGTGATTATTGGTGTTCACATCCCTAAATTTGAATCAATTACGTAGACGAATTACTCAACCGTTGTACAACCGTTGTTAATGATCATTCGGATACGCCATGCCTGAAGTACATCAAAGCATCACGAACACGGTAAACGATCCTCGGCGAGAACAAAATACTGGATAACGCGCCGAGAGTCGGTCGGGAATCGTAAAAAAAATTGCGAAAACGCAATTACCTCGGGCCGAAGTCGCGGCCCTCTTTTCGCGGGAGGCGCGCAAAAAATTTTCTTCCTCGCATCTTACGTGACCGATTATACGATGGCGATTCCACGAGCGCTCGCTGATCCCCGGTGTGAGCGTCGTGTGAGGGTGCGCGGCACACGCACTCTCCCGTACGCACTCGTGCACGCACGGACGTTCTCACACTCGCGAGCGCGCTGGAAGGTTCCTAAGAGAGAATAGAGTTAGCGGGAATGCGGTTGGCGGCCCTGCTACGGACAGCCGGCAACGAGCCGAGCGGTGCGCGATCAATAACACGTGTGTACGCAACGACACACACCCCCGCACGCACTTTTACATTCACGCCGACGGCGTCCCTCGCCCTTCGCTCTCTCTCTCTCTCTCTCTGCTAAACCCGAAAGATCCACACGACCACCACCGCTAACGGCACCACCACCACCATCACCGCCGCCGCCGCCGCCACCACCGACGCGGCGGCTTCATCCCCTCTTTGGCGTGCCGGCACCAGCAGACGCGAAGGCCACCCCGTGCATTACACTCCACTCTAAACGCGCGCGCGAGCAAGCACACGCACACGTGTCGCAGGCGAGCATGCGCGCGCACATACACACGTACGCGCGCACTCATACGAAAATGCACACGAGCGCAGCGCGGCGGTCCGGCGGACGTACAAACGTGGAAACGCGTCCGCAGGGAATGGGAACGTGTAATTGTGTAAATGGCACAATGGCCGACGGTCCCTCGTTAGAGAGCCCCGCCGTGGAAACAAGATTCTGATTAACGCCCGAATTTTATCATTCAGCAGCCGCACTGTTTACCCGCTGTGCCTCCGTCGCCCCCGCTCGGAAAATCGCCGCCACTGCTGCCGCGGGGGGGGCTACTCCGCTCTGATTATTTTTTCTTCCCTCTTTCTTCTTTTTTAGCTTTGCTCTCTCTACTCGCGCGCGATTCGTCGCGACGAGCTGCATCGACGGTCGCTTTTGTGTGAGATATATATATATATATATTTGAGATAACGCCGAGGAATATTAGTAATCAATGAAGTGACTCTCAGCGTATATCGGGCAGTTTCTCGTATACGCAACAAAAAATTTGATGTTAAATTTAATACATTTTATATGTCCTAAACATTTCCATTCAAATTTTTGTGTCAATTTAATATAAAGTGTGTATGTTGGAACGTAACACAAATATTATTGACACAAAAATCAAAACATTAATCGACGCTGAAGTATAAAATGTGTTCTTTTAACATTTACACATATTGAATGTCGACGCAAAATATTGGACAGCATAAAAATTATATGTTAAATTAACGCGGGAGTGTTGAAAATTTGATACAATAATTTTAACAAGAACCGACTTTAACATAAGTACGAAATGTTTTTACTGTATATACACAGTAAAAAATTTCGTGTTACAAACGGCCCGTCCAATTTTTGTTACTTTAACATGGGGAATGTATTAAAAAAATATATAAAGATGTTAAATTAATATATTCGCCTTGTTAACGTATTACTTTTTCTCATATTTACCTTGTGAAGGTAACCCAAAAATTTAGCTGGACTGTGTGTAAAATAAAATTTTTTACTGTGTAAATTTTATCAATCAATTCTCGCAGTCGATTCTCTTTCGGCGGGAGAAGTCATCATTTACCGCACGAGTTCCCAATTTACATAATTAAATGTCTTAAAAATTAACAATTAAGTCGATAATTTTCGTTCGGACGAAACACGGTTAAAATTAAATAAAAACAAGGTGATTGAATATTCTCCCTTAAAATTTTTCCATAGCACGTTTCAAATTTTTCACTGTAACGAGTTCAAGAAAATTCGATTTTCCCGTGCTAACGCCGAAATGAAAAATTGTTTACGCAACACGGACAAAACGCTATGGATAAAAATCGCGCCCCCGCGCGTGGCGAACATACACACATACACATAACACGCGCGGTCGTATGCGCTTCGCGTACACGAAACGAAACGGAGGAGAGCGGAAACGCGGTTACACCGGTAGAGAATCCTTTTATGGGAACGGCGCGAAAATACTTCTCGGAGAAAATCCATTGGGTAGACGAGTCTCTCGCGAGCAAACAAGCCGCGCGCGAGCTGAACTTTCGATGCAATTTTCGCGCGGGTATTCGCGCGATACGAGCACACAGCGAAGGAGGAAAAGGAGCAGGAGGAGGAGAAGGAGAAGCAGGAGAAGGGAGAGAAGGAGGAGGACGAGGCAGAAGGGCAGGAGGGGGGAGAAAAAATTGTTCGATGCGGGATCGGAAGCGCTTCGCCAACCTACAATCGACAGCGGGTAGAGGATCCGCGTTTACTCGATTTGAGGCAATCCAATTTCGCTAATGAAACGTACCCGGTGACGTAGTTAGCTGCTAGGCATGCGCGCGCGCGTGTCCGCGTCGCGTCGCGTCCGCCCACGTACGCACGTACGCGCGCAACTAGCCGTAATATCGTAGTACGTTGAGCGGAGGTAATCAAGCTGTAATTGATAAACATGTAATTCCAACGACATAGGCTGCCGAATAGGGAAATTACAAGCCATTGGCCGTAAACTGGACCGCGATTAAAAACGTAACGACGCGCCGAACCGGTTCCGCACACGCCAACCGTGCTTGCGAACAATAGGGCGTTGATAAGCGCGCCAAAATGTTTATCAGGAATAATCAAGCGTAGACTGGAGCGAATTATATCGCACGACGCATTAGGAGTCATCTCTCCGGTTAATTTCACATTTGAGATGAATCACTTCGCGTTTCATTGACGAATGGTGTTCCTTAGATGCGGTCGGCTGAGATTGCCTCGCGGCAGCGCATAGTTTTCCATAATGTATGATAATAAAAATATAATATGATGGGAGACACAAAAATACGAGTAAATCCATTAAACTCGAATACACGTGAAATTATAATATTTTACGATATATTAACTCTCCGTCTTCAACCTGGGTCGATGAAGACCTCGCGAAATCTTTAATTGTAAGTTCCAGAATAACCGGTAGATGGCGGAGTTCGGTATCTTCTCCTACAAATACTTAATTATAGTGAGATAATGTGTGTGAGAACATCAATATCCAGTTGTTCGTCTTCCAATACGCAGATATCCTCAAGTATTATAGCCTGTGAAAGGATATTTTTTTCTTTTACTCATAAAAGTTATGAATTTTCAATTGAAATCCCGTTTTTTACGATGTTTCAGCTCCGATTCTACTCTGTAAAAAATAAGTAAAATATAATTCCACTTTTAACGATTATAAAAACTTGTTATTAAAGCTCTCGCAAACATACGAGAGCTTCTTTTTCAGATTTTTATACAATCCAGAACAATGTGAAAACATCCATTGCCCCTCAACGACCCAGATTGCCCATGAAAGATGCTAAATTCAACATTGCCGACGGAGAGTTAAATATCCCGACTCGCGTTCCAAGACGCGTAAAAATACCAATTGTATTCTCGACCGTTCCTCGCGTAATGTCCGTCGCGGTCCAAAGCCGCGGCGAGCCGTCGCGATCATAATTGTCCGATAGCTGGAATAACAAATGCGTCTCGTATTCTAGATAGTCGACAACGGTTGAGGGATGCCAACGGACAGGATGCACGAGAGGGTGCGCTTGACGCGATAATAAATATCGCGAAATATCATGGATGAGCGCCAGTATGCGCACAGCCGCCGCCAAATACTCGCGAGGCCCGGATATAGGACAAACCGGAAGTGCAGTCGTAAACTGCATGCAGAGCCTACAGAATAGGCCGTATTATGACATGACGGACTCGAAGAGAGCGTGTCGAACTTGACATCGCCGTGCCAAGTCAATGATCGACGACAGTCGGTCGCCGCTATCGCTCGTAATTTTTGCCCACCATCAAAATTATTTCTCTTAATTTTTATTTCCGAAGATATAATCTGATATCTCCCTTAATTTCTGATATTTCAAAATCCCGATTCTCTGAACTTGTATTTGAGAGATACTTTTTATTTTAATTCCCCAAATATTCATTATAAAAACAAACGGTATATCTGTGATACTCAAATTTGAGAAATTAAGTGAGTGTGCTGACGTTATCGATCTACTTTTAATGTGTCTCAAAGATGTAAATAACCGATAAGAGCTTATATTACAAATAATTTCATCTCGATCGTGAGTTGCTAAGTTTTCGCTGAGGGCATATCCGCTAAAAATTGAGCGCAGGATCCGCGGTTAAAAGAAATCCTACCGAGATAACCCGTAGTACCTTAGCGGATACAAACTGTCAATTTTTTCACTTCAAATCCGATCGCTTGTTCTTCAGTCGCATGATAAATGTACGAGTTTCCCGGGTCGGCGGTCGCGCGGTAACGCTTGTCGCGCGTTTCCTCGCTTGATATCCGGAAAATAATATTCCGCCACGCGCAGGACGGCTGTCGTTTGAAGCGTTATTTCGAGCGGTGCCACGGTGGCGCTCATATTTACGGGTATCAGGCCCGTATCGCGAGGGTGAAGCGAGCTCCGGGGTGTGTTGGTTGTGGGGGGGGGGGGAGTAAGAGAGAGAGAGCTCGCCGATAAGTTAACATTGCTCAATTATTGAGCCAGCGGTGCGGCGTGCGGAAAGTGGCCGCGAAGCCGAGGCACCGCCTGCGTCCGAAGTATAAAATATTTAGGCGGCGCAAAAAGTGCGCGCCGGTAGTTTACGAGGGCGCGGGGCACGCTCGCGCGCCGAGCTGAGCCGAGGAGAGGAGAGGCCAGAGGAACGAGGTCGGAAAATGGAGAGAGGAGAGAGCGAGAGTGAAATAGTAGGCAGGCGGGTGGGCGCTCACGTTCCAGCTGCTTACTTCCTTAACGTTTCATTTCCCGGCGGCGAGTAATCGCCTTATGCGAAATTACGACGGCTACAAGCCGCGGCCCGCGGCTAAACGAAGACATTAAAATCGGTACTGTACGGTGGTACCCCCGACGGGAGAGATTCACGACGCGCGCCACCATGTTACCCGCTTCACCTAACGCGACATGGTCGCGCTCCATCCACTTATCTTCCCCAGAAGGCGAACGGTTCTTTTTGGAAGAATACGGTCGGGAGAGCGGCCCGGAAAATTCGTGTGCGTCCCTTTGAATAGAGATTTTCCGGGCGACGGCGGTGTCTCCACGGCGCGGAGATTTTCGTAAACACGTAAATACGTTCTCGTATATTTCTCACGTATCGCGTTTTACTGTGACTTTACGGCGATATAAATTTGACGTTTACAGGGGAAATTTTCGATAAATATTTTCCCGATTGTATTAATAGCGGCTACTGCCGAGTAAGAGGAATTGCCGTATAAAAAAGTAGCTGCGTTAGGGCGGCACCTTATATTTAGGCTAAGTAGATCCACCTGGGATAATCTCGGAAGCATCTCCGCGTCTAATTTCGTGGAGAATCACGGCGCGATCCATTTATCATCTCCGCGTTTACGCTTAAAGCGAGGTAGATATTCGGCGGCGGTAAAGGGAACCGCGTAAACACAGTGCGACAACGCGCACATAAATCAAGGGCTGCGTAGAAGACGATATTTCTTAGGGCACGGACGGGTGCAATTTTCGCTGTTTGCAGTCTACTTACTATAAATTCGCGGACCGGGAGGTGGGATCGCGCGCAAACGATCCCCCGTGCAAAATCGCCGGCGAACACGCAGGTAATCATCGCAGTCTGTATACCTTGTAGCGGACTACGCAACGCAGCCACTGTAACGCGTAATAAGAATGTACACACCTCATAATACGCGAGATCAACGCCACGATGACGACCGGGCAATTTTTTCAACTTCGTGAAAATCTCACCGTCCTACCTTGGCGCTTCATTTATATTCTTCATTCCAACAAGTAATGTATCAATTATATATATATGTGTATGTAACTTGCTAAGTTGCAGATAGAATACGTATGATAAGCAAATAATAAATAATATAACGAAACGCAATGGATGTAAATTGGAAAAAGAAGCAGCGAATTTGTGTTCTCATATAATTTCTCGCGTCTTTTTCTTCTCTCTCCGTGGTGAGTCTCGATAAGATTTGTAGCTTTCAAAATTAATGATAGGTTACACGCCCACTAATGTCGCGTTCCAATAAAAACTTAAGTTTATATTCGATACAGGGATATCAAATATCTTTGTATAATATCCGAGATTTCCCGTCGGTCCTTCAAGTTCGATATTTGCATGGTTAACGTAGGAGCAAGATTTCGAGACACGGGATAAATAGAGATCCCGAACACGGCGGCACCGAAAACTGTCCGGGAGTCCGCGAGAGCGACGATATATTCGGGAGCATCGAGCGCGGATATTATGCTAATATAATACCCAGTGTCGCGCGCGGGAGCAGCCCTCTTCTCACCCCGGTGTACCGGTTTTCTGAGGAGGCAGGTGGAAAGAGGCGAGGGGGATAATGCGCGCGTGCACGTGCACACACGGCCTCGTGTGTGTGCGACGGAATTCGCGCACCTGCTCCCCACCAAGTTTTCGGTCTCGCCCTTCGGGACGTAATTTGTGAGGTTTACGGGCACAGAGGGGTCGAAGGACACGCCGTAAAAGGGATTTCGGAGTGATGCCGGGGCACGGCGAAGGCGCCGCGGACCAACCGAATCCTGCGGCGCGTCTTCACCGGGGGATTTCCGTCTCGATCCCGATCCTTTGAACCGAATGGATTGGCCGGCGACCCGTCGAATCGATAGCTCTCCACCAGCCTGAGGATCCTCCTCACTCGGTCGCTGAACCCGTATAGCTGGCCTCGTATACTCTTGATACCCCGCTGTGGAAATCGGAAAAGTCAAAGATCCCCTCGAGGACGCGGCGGACGAGAGACGCGAAGATACCGCGTGCCGGGAGAGATTTCTAATTAACCACAAATAGTTGGTCCGCGGCCGCACGGAGTCGTTTGTTCGCCCGCCCGTCTCCGACGGTCTCCTAATTTCTATCGGCGTTCTTTGTGGATGCCTCGACACGTCGATCGATTCGAGAATTTACAGCGGGTGAACGGCATCACGGTGCGGAAAGCCCCCGGTGCTATCGGCATTAAATTATCGCGGCTCTCATTTTACAATCTTCCGTTCTCTTCCTCGTCTGTACGTTATCGCTCGTGTTAGTCTCGATTCGTCATCGATCGCCGGCGAATGCGAACCTGCGACTCACCGCGTTCTATTATTCTTCCATCCTGCTATCGCTTTCGCGTCGGCTCGCGCGATTTCCCACCGTGAAGATTATTATCCGATGTTGACGCACTGTGTTTTCGTTGAATATCGCCAGCCCGATTAGTATCGTGGGTTATATCGAGAGAACGCCCAGCCGAAGATATCTCTTCTAAGGAGCGGTACGTGTACCCGGAAGCGTTCGTTGTCTCTCGCAGGGAGAAAGATAGTACCGGTCGTCGACTTGGATGATAGACACGCGAGTATAACCGCTTTACGATAGTCGGCAGCATTCGGCCGTTGCTTTCGTTGTTTCCTCGACTTTCGGACATCATTTTCTCCGTGGACAAATCTAACATCGAACATTTCGTAGGATCAGCGATCCAAGTGGCTACCGGTGACGTTATTTTTAACAAGTAATGGGCCCACGTGGACGTACGCGGCGTTATATTAACGGCAACCTGACAGGAAGCCGCGGTCGATAAGACCGAAAAGACGGGCGTTCGGATGGTCGGATGAGCGGGCTGGCGAGCAAGTGAATTGCTATTCGAGGGGGAGAATGGATCTGGTTACTCGGCTCCTGTTATCCGTTTGAGGCAGCTACCTTCCCTCGCGTCGCTTTCAGCTCGGTTATAGGGACACATACTTGCGACAGAGAGAAGAGAGAGAGGGAGGGGGAGAGAGACGCGACACCAAAGACAAAACCATCGTGAAATTATATTATCAGCAGCTTTCCTCTTTCTACCTACTTCCCCCGCCATTTCTCGACCGTTTATAAACGAAATGTCTCGACTTCCTCTCGTCACGACCCTATCGACGTTTTATAAGTTCACGGACCGTTCCGGGAATAAGCCAGTCGTACCATCGAATTAGCCGTCCATCGTGCTCCCACCGAATCGCTGATAGAGAACGGGATAAGGGAAATGGGATTGCTTCCGCGTCAAAACATCGAATAAATGTAAAAGTCGCGCGAATGAGCGAGCCTGCGATCGAAAGTCCAATAAAAAAAAAAAAAAAAAAAAGAGAGAAGAAAAAAGTAAACTCGCAGGAGTTTTTGCGCGTGTACCGAGCGGCGGGGAGGAGGGGTATCAATATTGCATTCGCTCGGGAGGGATACTCCGGCGCTGGACGGAGTGAACTATTAATCACGAGGTTAGAAATGCGGCCGATCTGATAAAACTTTCCTGGAATAGATTGCTCACGGTTGATTAACGATTTTCGGGGTGTTTCGGCGAACTTTCGTGACGCAGTTGGCGAATCGGTGACAGTAATCGCGGCGAACTTTTGTCGGAACTTTCGCAGCAACACGTGGGACCAGTCTCATCGATCCGCACGCACCAATTTAGACGGGTTGTATTATATATTTGCTACGCGATATACATGTATATGTGTATATATGTGTGCACACACACGAGGGCCGCCGAAGAGAGACGGTTCTCCGGGCCGTGCGGAACGATTGTCCCGCGCGTCAAGAGCTATTACGTACGTCAAGAGCATCCCCGAAATCTGTTGCATAGATTGCGCTAATGGCGCAGGTACGAAAGCACAGCCGCGATAGCAGCGATAAGAACAATGGCCTGATGTTTCTGCCGCGATTCACGACGGGGCTTTCGCTCTCTCCCTCTCTCTATCGGACCCCGCTGCATGGGCTGCAAGACGGTTACGTGTCCGGAATCTTGGAAGAACACGGGGGAAGAGCTTGTAAGCGTCGGTTCTCTCTCCTCCCTTTCCTTGCCTGTCTTCTCCTATATTTCACCTAGTGCGCGCTGAAAATTTACTACGTGCGCTCCGAGATTATTCCGTGTTCCGGAAATACGCGTTTAACCATGGTACGGAAGAGAGAGAGATAGATAGATAGATAGAGAGAGAGGGGGGAGGGGGCTTGCGCGGGATTTCCGATTATGGTGCACTAAAAGCGGCAGCTCCGCCGTGGCATGCGTAATGCAACGTCGTGACGTTTTAAAATTTAAAACGTCGAGCGATTATGGAAAGGCCGGCGAGTATTCTTCTTGAAGAGATTACCGGGATCGGATCAATTCGAGGGGAATCTCAAACCCCGCATTAGAGCTTACGGGGACTTGCCACCTGAACTAGCTAAGAATATTGAAGAGTTAAGTGGTTCGCCGTCGCGAGTCCGTTTCTCGCGTAATGAGACCGCTTTCTGCGGTCTAATGCTCTATCAAATTGTAAAATTCCTCTCATTCGCCTTTAACCCGAAAAACCCTCGATGGTCTGAAATTAAAACGAACCATTTGTTTCCCAGTTCCGTCACGTGTGGTGCGAAAAAAAATGTGCAATTTCTGAGACAAACTGGCGTACGAACGTAAGAGCCGCGCGTAACGATAAAACCGCCGGTTGAAATAAAAAAGATAAAGGGAACGCGCGGTCGCGCGAGTTAAACGCGTTTCGCCGCGATCGCGGGAGTTATCGCGCTGGCTCATCAGTCGTAATAAGAAACATCTATGCTATCGCACCGTGAGTCGCATAAAATTTTCGTCGCGCGCACTGAAAGTCAACGCGGCGACAGTCTTTTCGCGTCCGTGGGCGAGCGAGCGAGCGAGGAAACTGGATCGGGCGTGAAAGCTTCTGCCTCAACTTTTTAAGCACTGCTCCCCGGTCCCTTTCCGTTTTTTCCCCCCTTTTTCCTCTGCTCCCGCTTCTTTTTTTCCTTCTTTAACGACCGAGTCGCCTGGCGCCATAAAAAGAGAGAGAGAGAGAGAGAGAGAGGCGTTCGTTACACGCGTGTGTTAGGTAGGAATGCGAGAAATCCGAAAAGAAATCCGCGAGATCGTCGAATTTCCAGCTCAGCGCGACGGACCCGTCAGACGAGCTTTCTTGCCGGCGGTGCTGCTCCTGCACACCTTCCTGAGCGCGTACGTGTGTGAGCAACGCTAAGGATCGTCTCTCGGAAAAAGACCGGTCCGTAACGTGACGCGATCGACGTAATTTTCCTGAACGCCGTGCACGCTCACGATGTGCCGGCGACAAAGGTAGTCGTCCGCGATCGATATCGTTTCACTTCGCGCCCGGCTCGTCTCCCGTGTAAGTCGGCCTTTGGACGAGCGTATACGTGACAACCTCACGCAAGTCGCACTCGGCGAGGAACAGCACGGGAGGGAGGACTTTTGTCGTGTGTCTCACGCGCGTGGAATGCTCTTACGTTCGCGCACACGAATATCCACAAGAGGGTCGTATCGCGGAGCCGGGCCCGCACGCGCGCTGAAATCCAATGCCGAGGTGTACGCCGAGCACCCCACGCGTGACAGCGCGATAATGATATTCCGCGAGTTTATCGTCCGGTACGTCGCTTTCTTTCCTAGTAAAAAATCAAACCTCATGGGTGTCTAACCGTGAAGTAGTAAATTTCGGTTTAACGTCGCTGCTAGCCAACAATGTAGCATTCACTTTTCCTAATAGCTAAGTAAATAGGCTAGATAAATAAATCATACGATGGTTAAACAAAAGAAATTATAGTCGCAAGATGAAAGCTCATAGCTAGTTGCCAGGTAACGTTCATTTCTACTTCATTCAGATTTTTGTCGGACAATGTAATCTCAATTGTGATTTGCTACTTCATTTTTAATGGTTAATTCACAAAAGTAGCTAGATTGTGTATTTTAGAGTGGACGAAACATTTGTTCGCTCGTATCTAAACAGGAATTTTACTTGAGTCAATTAAATGGGTTTCTCAAGTGGGTGTGGAATTCCACGGTTGCCTCTAAGAATTTCCGCAAGAAACCCAACTCCTAAGTGACAATCCATATGGATGCCTGTGTGAATTTTCGTACATCATGTGGATTTTTAATATCCTATGTGGATTCACATAAGTTCCGTTGAATTTTCGTGGGGATCCACTCGGAAATGTTCAACCGGATAGCTTTTGACTCAGGCCTACCGGATACTTTTCCATTCGGGTTCGTAAGCTATCATAGAATGACGCGAGACGGAGGTATGAAACATTTTCTTTATATCCGAAACAGCAGGGGGGGGGGG